>NW_026691128.1:300000-505593 GCF_020826845.1 Diceros bicornis minor | reverse complement strand
TCCTTGGCTCAGTAGAAGTGTTCGCTGCTGTTCTTATGATTTTCATTATTTCACGTCCTTATCTTCCTCGTGAGTTCCCTGTCAAACCAACCACGATCCACGGTGTCAGCAGTTTGATTCCAGGTCCCTGCTTCAAGGCCTGCAGAGGGAACCTCGTGCTCATAACCTCCTGTTTTTCTCCCAGTCTCTGGAGGGATGCATTGACCTCTAGCTTGTCTGCACTGAGGCACGGAATGGGGTCCCACACCCAACCCCGCGTCTCCTCCTTTTCATATCTGATGCTTTGGGAAGACTGCTTACTGTTCACTCGGTGGACTATACTCCCTGACATGAGCAACGCACGGGAGAGAGGCGGTAGGAAACACTGATCCATGTAGGGCTCTGAGTTGACCATAACACAGAGTACAGTTGATCAAGGGCCGAGGTAGGGTTCCTTAAGGCAAAGATCTGCCGAGATGAGGGTGTTCTGATGTGACGCCGCCTGAAAATAAAGCAAACACATAAAAGCATATGTAGTGGTCAAAGGGAAAGCACGCCACTAAAAGAATTGATCCCATGAAATACACTATTCTATTTGTTTATGTATCAAATGACTGATAGGAAAGAGCCAGGCGTAGAGATAGTAGACTTGATCAATGTCATAGAGAATTCTTTTAACAGTTGTTCATGCCTTGTGTTTTACATCATTGATTAGGGGAGTATTTTCGTCTTTTCCTTTCCTAGTGTCTCCATCTTTCTCAACTTTTCCAGGAGACATATTTACATTATCCTCTAAAATGTTAGGGAAATTTTAAAAAAGTTATGACACATTGGAAGTTGTTGATTTTGTATATGGGAGGAGCACTAGATTGCAAGTGAATTAGTGATCATTAGAGTTTTAGTTTGGTAAAAGACGGTAGTTGGAGTTGATACCAGGATGTTTGTAACCCAGTTTTTACTTCATTATTTGGTGTAGTTTTCCAAATGCCAGAGCCGGTCATTTTTAATGTAATAACTTGTCTCATTTTAGAATATGTGTTCTTGGAGAGGGTGATGCAGGTAAGTAGAAAATAATTTAATGTAGTGACTTGTTTTTCTCCAATGGATCTCTTATAAACCCAACAGCCATATAGCATTCTTTTGTCCAAATGACCTGATGGCACTTTCTTAACTTTTCTTGCTGTGACTCTAGCAATCTAGGGTCACACCACCTTCTCTCTCCTAGTCATGCTTTCAGTTGTAAGAGTGATATTGTCAATAGTACAGTGAGCAATTGGCACACACTCTACTCTTTTCTTACATGTATATATATGTATATGTGTGTGTGTCTATATTTCTCAACTGCGAACTTTGGTAACATAATTGTTAAGGTGTGAACTATTTGCAGTGCACTTAACAACTGATGGCTACACATGATTGTGTAGTGACATCACGGTTAAAACCCTTCTTTGCAACATGTGGCCCCTTTCAGTTTTATTTTCAAGGAAAGGGTTCAATGACTTTTTTCTTTTGGAAGAAGAAAGACTTGCATTTCCATCTTAGAAAATCGAGAACTGGTTTCTTGCCTTTTTTCTTTTTTTGTCTTCAGCTCCTCGTCCTACTGGTTACTAATTCACATGTCCAGTCACTTCAGATTCATGGTGCTAACCCTTTGCCTTGTTCAAGGCTCTGACTTTAATTATTCCATAATCCCTTCTGTGAAGGAGGTTTCTCTCCACGCTCATCTAGCGAGGAAGGAACCGACCCTCCTTTATGTGAACTTGGAGACAGAGGCCAAGGTGAAGCCTCGGTGCCCCTCCACACCAGTGAGCTGCAGAAGGGCTGCAGAGTCCTGTGAATCTTTGGCTCCCCTCCTGGCTCCCTCCGGAGTTGGCATTGCCTGCACGGAGGAGCCCAGCTCCTTACAATCGAATTGGTGAAGTCTCCTGAAGCCGGCTGAAGGATAAGACTGGCCGGAAAGGACATCAGCAAGCAGTGTGCTCCAAAAGTGGGTGGCAGAAACACTCAGAAGAAGAAAACCTTTCCGTTTCTCTTGTTTTCTCTTTATCTTCTCTCCCTTCCTTTTCCTTTCCTTAGATGGTACAGAGCCTGTCCACCCCCCATGGTGGCTGTTTTTCTCCTCAGAGCCCCAGGACAGAGCTGTATCTCTTAGTTGTAGGTCAACCCATGGGGGTTCTTTGGCCTGGAGTCCCACGGCAGTTTATTCACATCTCTTTCATTCAAATGATTTCAGTAGTGTAATTTATCTGTTTAGGCATATCTGTCTTCCTTGCAGACCCCCAACATTTCAAGACCTTTGGGCACATAGTAGATGCTTAAGTACTTGAGTGAATCCGTGAAGATCTTTTGTTGAATACGATCTAAATAAATACAATACCTACTCAGCACACGGATGCAGGCACTTGAGAGAGAGTTTGGTGTCTGCTGAAGCAGGCTGTGGACCAGCTTAGGGGCTCAGTGCCAAAGTGACCCAATAGATTTAGACAAAATGAACGAGATAATTAACTTCAATTTTGCAATTCATGGAGAACAGGAGCAGGATATCTAGGTGTGAATCGGGACTTGATCATTCTTGTTGCATCTTTGGAAAATCCAGTCCTTTTTCTTTCTATGGAAACGTGACTGGCCAAGAGAGTGAACGGAGGACTGGCTTTTAGAAAGGCAATTTTGTCACAGGAAGTCCTGGAGGAAAATATATGGAAGGAGAGCTGCTAGAAACATGGCAGAGACGTTTTGTGTAGAAACCCTAAAATGTGGGTTTACATGCTGTCTGAAAGAGTTGTAACCCAACTTTTCTCCACTACAGATTTGAGCAGCTTTTAAATATCTAGGTATACAAAAGGATTAGAAAGGAAAATAGATCCAACTGAAAGGAATTTCGGATGGAACAATGAAATGATGCTGAAGTGAGCCAGCGCACTGAAAAGAGTTTCAGAAAGACCTGCAGTCTCTAAAGGCAGTGGGCAATGTATCCATCAGGTTTCAAGTAGAAAGGGAAATGGGAACAATTGTCTGTCATCTCATGTCCAGGAGATGACAAGCAACAGGCTCTCAGAGAAGAAAAAGATTTCTTTCCAACCGGTCGAACCAGCCACCTGGGCCAGGCCCCTTTCAAGTGGACGAGTTCCAGAGGAGAGAGCCCCGGGGCCTGCCGCCAAGTTTCCTGGGGCGTGTGCTGGGCCCCCTCAGAGGACCAGGCAGCCTGGCAGCCTGTGTGCCAGAGCTGAGATCTGGCGGCCTCCCACACCCGGTTCCCTGTCCTGCCCCGTCCTCCCGAGGGAGGCCGATGGTCCTGGCAGTGGCGAGTGGGGTGGGGCTGGCTGTGAAGCTTTCCTGGGATGCCCCGGGAGAGGGCGCCGGGGGATGGGCTGCCCCTGGCCAGGTCTGAGGCACTGACCCAGCTCAGGGCTGTCGGGGGCGGAGAGAGAAGCCCCTCCGCCTCTTCCCTGAAGCTTCTTATGGCTGGCCAAATCCTTCACAAGACAGGTTCGCTGGAGAAAATAATACCCAGCTTCAGAACACGTGTACAGGGGAGAAACCCGCGAAACTGAGTCTCTCAACACAATGGCAGAGATTCTCCTCCTATCTCCAGCTGCAGACAAAGGAGGATGTTGGGGGTGCGGTTTGGGCATGTGAGACTGGAGAAGACAATTGTCATGGAGAGGGACATGTAGACGATTGGATTGTCTGAACCGGTTCCCCTGCAGTGGGGTCAGGCCCGGAAGGGACAGCACGGAGGTGACCATGAAGGGGCCTCTCCGTGGTGTGGCTGGCCCCGGGGGGCCGCGCCTGGGGATGGGGATGGAGGGGGGGAAGTGGGATGGCCTGTGAGTTGGCAGCAGTGGTGGATGCAGATACTCAGAGGTCAGGGATCTCTCACTCTTTCCCTGCCTGTCTGTCTGTCTGTCTCTCACTCTCTCTCTCTCTCTCTCTCTCTTTCTCTCTCGGGGACCTGAGGAGAAGAGGTGGGCGAGCCCTGCCCGCCTCGCCTACCTGCCTTCCTCTCCCCTGGCCCCTTCTTTCTCCGGCTGCTTTGAGTGCCCTGTGGGCTTGGGTTCAACCCCTGAGGCCAAGGGCGCATGCGCCACCCGCCACCGCCAGGGCCTAGGGCGGGCCTCGGGGGTCCTCAGTGAAGGCCCCGCCCGCCCGCCAGGCCAGGCCAGTCCCAGCTGAAGAAGGAACGCCAACGCCCTGCTGGACTTGGCTTCAGCTGTTGTCTCCCTCCCATCCCCCACTTGCAATCAGCTGGCCGGCCGCTTCCCTTCTTTGGAAGCGGTGGTCTGGACCTGGTGGCCAAAGGCCGACTGGGGTGCCAGGTCAAGGCTCTGCCTCGGCCAGCTGCTTTTGCCCGGGCCTCATTTCTTCCTGGAAAGGCAAAACCACGGCCTCACCCCACGCCCGCACTTGTCGACTCCAGCCAGGTGGAGGAAAGGCTCTGTGGAATCCGAAGGGCCGAGACAGGCTTATGGCCAAGCAGTGAGTGAGGCCCCAGCAGGCCGCCGGCTTGGGGAGCCGCTGCCACACGGGCAGGCCCTTCCGGCGACGGGTCCCAGCATCATCTCTGGAGTCGGGAGGGCCTGGCCTTCCTAGTGCCCAGGCCACGGCTCTGAGGAGAAATCCGCGTTGGAGGGCACGCGTGAGGCCCTCGGCCTGAGGGCGCTGGTGCCACGCCGGGGGCGACTGGAAGGCTGGCTGGGCTCGCCTGCTTTGTCCAAAGGAGGCTGGCCAACCAGCCCAACCGGCCACCTGGGCCAGGCCCCTTTCAAGTGGACAAGATCCGGGGGAAAGGGCCCTGGGGCCTGCCGCCAAGTCCCCTGGGGCGTGTGCTGGGCCCCCTCAGAGGAGGGAGCCACCTGGCAACCTGTGTGCCAGACCTTAGATCTGGCGGCCTGCCACACCCGGCTCCCTGCCCTGCCCACGCCTGCCTCCATCCACTCCACGGAGGACGATGGTGTTGGCAGTGCGAGCGGAGATAGTCGTTAGAGACTTCACTTGGAGTTGTAGTCCAAGAGCATCACAGAGGAGCACTGAGCTTGGGCTCGGCCATTTATCCGCTTTGTAACCTGGCTGAGTTTTCTAGCCACTGTACCCAGTCTCTTCATCTAGCAAATGGTGCAAAGAACAACATTGACTACGTCGGGATGCTTTCAGGGTCATGTGAGTTAAGATATGTTCCAGCACAGAGTTTACATTCAGGGTGCAGTCCTTGGCTCAGTAGAAGTGTTCGCTGCTGTTCTTATGATTTTCATTATTTCACGTCCTTATCTTCCTCGTGAGTTCCCTGTCAAACCAACCACGATCCACGGTGTCAGCAGTTTGATTCCAGGTCCCTGCTTCAAGGCCTGCAGAGGGAACCTCGTGCTCATAACCTCCTGTTTTTCTCCCAGTCTCTGGAGGGATGCATTGACCTCTAGCTTGTCTGCACTGAGGCACGGAATGGGGTCCCACACCCAACCCCGCGTCTCCTCCTTTTCATATCTGATGCTTTGGGAAGACTGCTTACTGTTCACTCGGTGGACTATACTCCCTGACATGAGCAACGCACGGGAGAGAGGCGGTAGGAAACACTGATCCATGTAGGGCTCTGAGTTGACCATAACACAGAGTACAGTTGATCAAGGGCCGAGGTAGGGTTCCTTAAGGCAAAGATCTGCCGAGATGAGGGTGTTCTGATGTGACGCCGCCTGAAAATAAAGCAAACACATAAAAGCATATGTAGTGGTCAAAGGGAAAGCACGCCACTAAAAGAATTGATCCCATGAAATACACTATTCTATTTGTTTATGTATCAAATGACTGATAGGAAAGAGCCAGGCGTAGAGATAGTAGACTTGATCAATGTCATAGAGAATTCTTTTAACAGTTGTTCATGCCTTGTGTTTTACATCATTGATTAGGGGAGTATTTTCGTCTTTTCCTTTCCTAGTGTCTCCATCTTTCTCAACTTTTCCAGGAGACATATTTACATTATCCTCTAAAATGTTAGGGAAATTTTAAAAAAGTTATGACACATTGGAAGTTGTTGATTTTGTATATGGGAGGAGCACTAGATTGCAAGTGAATTAGTGATCATTAGAGTTTTAGTTTGGTAAAAGACGGTAGTTGGAGTTGATACCAGGATGTTTGTAACCCAGTTTTTACTTCATTATTTGGTGTAGTTTTCCAAATGCCAGAGCCGGTCATTTTTAATGTAATAACTTGTCTCATTTTAGAATATGTGTTCTTGGAGAGGGTGATGCAGGTAAGTAGAAAATAATTTAATGTAGTGACTTGTTTTTCTCCAATGGATCTCTTATAAACCCAACAGCCATATAGCATTCTTTTGTCCAAATGACCTGATGGCACTTTCTTAACTTTTCTTGCTGTGACTCTAGCAATCTAGGGTCACACCACCTTCTCTCTCCTAGTCATGCTTTCAGTTGTAAGAGTGATATTGTCAATAGTACAGTGAGCAATTGGCACACACTCTACTCTTTTCTTACATGTATATATATGTATATGTGTGTGTGTCTATATTTCTCAACTGCGAACTTTGGTAACATAATTGTTAAGGTGTGAACTATTTGCAGTGCACTTAACAACTGATGGCTACACATGATTGTGTAGTGACATCACGGTTAAAACCCTTCTTTGCAACATGTGGCCCCTTTCAGTTTTATTTTCAAGGAAAGGGTTCAATGACTTTTTTCTTTTGGAAGAAGAAAGACTTGCATTTCCATCTTAGAAAATCGAGAACTGGTTTCTTGCCTTTTTTCTTTTTTTGTCTTCAGCTCCTCGTCCTACTGGTTACTAATTCACATGTCCAGTCACTTCAGATTCATGGTGCTAACCCTTTGCCTTGTTCAAGGCTCTGACTTTAATTATTCCATAATCCCTTCTGTGAAGGAGGTTTCTCTCCACGCTCATCTAGCGAGGAAGGAACCGACCCTCCTTTATGTGAACTTGGAGACAGAGGCCAAGGTGAAGCCTCGGTGCCCCTCCACACCAGTGAGCTGCAGAAGGGCTGCAGAGTCCTGTGAATCTTTGGCTCCCCTCCTGGCTCCCTCCGGAGTTGGCATTGCCTGCACGGAGGAGCCCAGCTCCTTACAATCGAATTGGTGAAGTCTCCTGAAGCCGGCTGAAGGATAAGACTGGCCGGAAAGGACATCAGCAAGCAGTGTGCTCCAAAAGTGGGTGGCAGAAACACTCAGAAGAAGAAAACCTTTCCGTTTCTCTTGTTTTCTCTTTATCTTCTCTCCCTTCCTTTTCCTTTCCTTAGATGGTACAGAGCCTGTCCACCCCCCATGGTGGCTGTTTTTCTCCTCAGAGCCCCAGGACAGAGCTGTATCTCTTAGTTGTAGGTCAACCCATGGGGGTTCTTTGCCTGGAGTCCCACGGCAGTTTATTCACATCTCTTTCATTCAAATGATTTCAGTAGTGTAATTTATCTGTTTAGGCATATCTGTCTTCCTTGCAGACCCCCAACATTTCAAGACCTTTGGGCACATAGTAGATGCTTAAGTACTTGAGTGAATCCGTGAAGATCTTTTGTTGAATACGATCTAAATAAATACAATACCTACTCAGCACACGGATGCAGGCACTTGAGAGAGAGTTTGGTGTCTGCTGAAGCAGGCTGTGGACCAGCTTAGGGGCTCAGTGCCAAAGTGACCCAATAGATTTAGACAAAATGAACGAGATAATTAACTTCAATTTTGCAATTCATGGAGAACAGGAGCAGGATATCTAGGTGTGAATCGAGACTTGATCATTCTTGTTACATCTTTGGAAAACCCAGCCCTTTTTCTTTCTATGGATATTTGACTCATCCCAAGCAGCTGCCTTATTGGTATTTATGGGTAGATCAAATTGAAAAGAAAACCCAGAATAGTATTATGACTAGCCTTAGGGAATATCTTTATAATATAAAAGAACAAAAGTCGGAGTTAGAGCAAAGATTGAAAGTCAAATTTACTGAAAATTCCCTGTCTCCTCGCTCCTACACTCCCTTATATCCCCAACTCCCTGTCCCTGACTCCCAAGAATATCTTTTGGATTTCTGGGTCCCTGGCCCAAATCCTCCCCTTCAAGTCTTATCTCCTCAGTCACCTCCTCAGCCAGTTCCCTTAGGTCCCAGGACTCCAACTTCTCCGCAGTTCATCCAGCTGCCTGTTTTATCTTCTCTCACTGTTGAAGATTTACAGGGGGCGCTTAGGCCTGACCTCCAAGCAAGGGGCATACAGGTTACTTGTGTAAATGTTATAAACCAAGAAATAAATTTAGTAGAAACACCCAGGAAGGGCAAGAAGGTTCGTTTTGCTGTGTCTTACAACTCCTCCTACTTTCCAGGGCTCTGTAATCAGGGTCTGTCAGCTTCAGACATTCCTATGCAGTATCCACTGAGGATGTATCCTGGACCTCCGCTGCAGAGAATTCATGTCCCCTGGACAGCAGCTGATCTTTTAAATTATGAAACTCTCCTGCCTCCATTGCCAGAAGACCCTACTAAATTTAGAGAAGAATTAGAAAGATTAGTGGCTATTCATAGCCCCACCCACCGAGACCTTGACTGGCTGCTAAGGGGCGTTCTTCCATCCCATGACTACACTGTAGTTATCAGACAGGCCAGACGACCCCCTAGCAAAAACCCCCCTCATAGAGGAAATACATGGCCAGACCCTCTCCCAGACCCTCCTGCAGATGACCAGGAAGTGGCACAGCTACAGGCTGATATTCAAGGTTTAATAGGAGCGATTCTAGAGGCGTTTCCTCCTAAAGTTAATCGGTCAAAAATTGAATTATGCACTCAGAACGAGGGGGAACAACATAAAGCTTTTGTTGAACGGTTTACTCAGACTTTCCAAAGGCACACTGCATTGAATCTAGAAGCTCCAGAGCATAAGAATCTCCTAATTTCTGCTTTAGTTGGAAATTTTCTTCCTGATATAAAGAAACAAATTCAAAACAGTGTGGTTGTTTGGGCAGGGCAACCATTAAGTGTAATAATGGAGGCTGCTACACAATTCTTTGAAAATTGTCAGAAAGAAAGCAAAAAAAATAAAAATAATTAAAGACAACTCTTCTTGCTTTGCAAATTGAATCTTTTGAAAAGCAAAAATTCAACCCTGAAAGTAAACTAAAGCCCACTCAGAGGTCTCCCTATTTGCCTTCAGACAATTATAGGTATTGCAAGAAACCAAGGCATTGGAAAAGGGCGTGTGCCGCTCTTAAGAGAAGGGAAAGTTTTGTGGGAGATCGGGATTTGGCCACCCTGAAATCTATCTCTTTACCTTGGTTGTTTTTTCTAGGGACATTTGACTTCCCCCACTAACTTCCTAAAGAATTTGACATGGTGGCTCCTTCCTGGAACAGATCTATCATGATGGCTGTAAAGATAATGTAGGGTAAATGTTACAATAGGAAAGGCACCAACAAGCCCCTCTTATCAGAAGTTCTGTCTCTCTGGCCACATTCTCTGGATGACCCTGCGAAGAGTTGCCAGACAATCATTTACATTTACAAGGGAAATCTCCATTTGTAAAGGTATCTCCCTCTCTGTTTGGAGAAGAGAGGGGGATGAGCTCATTTCAAGTGACTTATCAATGTAGAAGGTGAGGCCTTGAGCTACATAATAAACTTACTCTTGTTTACTGTGCTTTAGTGGTAATCTCCTGTAACTGACTCCCCCCACCCCCAAAATCCTCCTTTGTCATTGGCTGAAAATTATATTTAAGACGAGAATTTCTGCTATTGTGTTGAGAAACGCAGTGTCCCTGCTTTCTCCAATGTATACATGTGATTAAACTTGGTATTATTTTCTCCTGCTAACCTGTCTTGTTGATTATTTGGCCAGCCAGAAGAACCTTAAGGGAAAGGGCAGAGGGAGATTCTCTCTCTTCCGCTGACAGTTTAAAAAATGTTCCCGCTTGACCCCAGCACCACCAAAAGGCTCATTTTTCTCTACCTGAGGGGCATTTCTTCCTCAAATGATGGGGTCAGCCGATCCTTAGTCGCACTCCTGAGCCTACAGTTAAACTTAAAATAGAGGTTCGAAAACTGGATTTCTTAATTGACACTGGTGCGACATTCTCTACTATCCGTTCAAAGGATTTATCTCTACCTGTTACCTCTGATTCTATCAAGCTGTTTGAGTCTCTAGACAGCCTATTTCACTGCCCATATCTAAGCCCACTCCAATATATTTAGGCCCCCTTAACACTCATCATGCTTTTTTAGTTTCTGACTGTTCACCAGCAAACCTCTTTGGCTGAGATTTGTTATGTAAATTCAATGCCACTATAAATTGTAATGAAAAAGGTGTTTTTATCTCCTTGCCTTCTGACCAAGCCCCAAGTGTCCTACTTTCCATGATGGAAACTTGTCCTGATTTAAATCCTTCTGAGGAAGATGAGTCTTTAAAGAATGTCCCAACCAGTCTTTGGGCTACACATGCAAATGAGGTACGATTGTTGCTTAGTGCTGAGCCCGTGCACGTTACTTGGAAAAAAAATAAACCATTTCCATCAGTAGCCCAATACCCGCTCTCCAGAGATGCCGAGCGAGGAATTCAACCCATAATAGACTCCCTTTTGCAACAGGGTGTACTAGCTTTTACTTCCTTGCCCTGTAACACTCCAATCTTGCCAGTAAAAAAGGAAGGCAAATTTGACTCAGACGGGAACCAAATCTATAGATTTGTACAAGACCTCAGAGCCATAAACTCTTTTGTAATTCCTCGGCATCCTGTGGTCCCTAATCCAGCTGTCATCCTGACCTCAATATCTGCTGATGCAGCCTGCTTTACAGTAGTTGACCTCTGCTCAGCTTTCTTTTCAATCCCATTACACCCTGACTCACAATTTCTTTTCACATTTACATTTAAAGGGAGACAATTTACATGGACTCGAATACCTCAGGGATATTGTGAGTCCCCCTCAATATTTTCCCAGGTCCTTAAAGCTGACTTGGATTCTGTAGTCTTTACTCAAAGCTCCACTCTTGTTCAATATGTTGATGACCTTTTACTCTGTAATCCAACTAAGCAGGGGGCTCTTACAGATTCGCTCATTCTCCTGAAAGCCCTAGCTGAACGAGGCCATAAAGCCTCCAGGTTTAAACTTCAGTGGGTGCAAATGACTGTTACCTACTTAGGGCATGAGATATCTCAAGGCATTCAAAAGCTAACGCCCAAACGCCTTGAGTCAATTTTATCCATCCATCTCCCCAAAACAAAGAAACAGCTACGTAAATTTCTAGGAGCTGCTGGTTACTGCTGCCAATGGATTCCTAATTTTGCAGCCCTTGCTAAACCTCTGTATTCTCTTCTCCCAGATATCACCCCAGAGCCTATTTCCTGGCCCTCAGAGGCATTAAACTCCTTAGAGGCCTTAAAAATATCTTTGTCCATGCCTCCAGCTCTTGGCTTACCTAATTTTGACAAGCCTTTTCATCTATACTGTCATGAAAATAATGAAATTGCTACAGGCATTCTAGGGCAATCTTTTGCCTCTCAAATACGTCCTATAGCATATTTCTCATGCCAACTAGACCCTGTGGCATCAGGCATGCCCCCATGCTTACGTGCGGTGGCTGCAGCTGCCACCCTGATTGATAAGGCCAGTACTCTTACATTAGGCTCTCCCATTCACCTCTATGTCCCACATTCTGTGTCAGCTATTTTGCAAGTTCATAGGACACAACACGTCTCTACACGGCGACAGACCACCTATGAGCAGGCTCTTTTAACTAACCCTTCCATCATCTTACATCGTTGCAACACTTTAAATCCAGCTACTTTACTGCCCCTTCCTGATGATGGAGAGCCCCACTCCATTCCACATGATTGCCTTGCAACTATAGAAATGGTCTCAAAGCCATGAGAGGATCTCTCAGACATCCCTTTAGACAATCCAGACTTACTTCTGTTTTGTGACGGCTCCTGTAAACGAAATTCCCGGGGAACCATAATAACTGGTTATGCCATAGTTTCCCCACATGAAACTCTTGAAGCTTATTCTTGGCCCACCATAAGATCAGCCCAAGCTGCTGAACTCATAGCTCTTACTAGGGCCTGCACATTAACAAAAGAAAAAACTGCCACTATTTACACAGACTCCAAATAGGCTTTTGGAGTCTGCCATGTTGTTGGCACAATTTGGAAATCCCGTAGATTCTTAACCTCTGCAAGAACTCCTATTGCTAATGGACACTTAATTACAGCCTTATTACAAGCTATTCACTTTCCTTCAAAAATTGCCATTGTTCATTGTTCAGCCCATACTAAGGAGACCGATGTCATATCTTTAGGGAATGACAGGGCTGACAGAGCTGCTAAACATGCAGCTCACTATATACCCCCTTATCCGTTTTCCACCCAATTTTTAAACCTGCCTTTATCCCTGACTGATGTTATTAACTATCAGGCAAATGCCCCACAATCTGAAAAAGACAATTGGATACAAAAGGGTGCCACACAATTATCAGATGGATTATACATTGGACCAAATGGACTTCCAGTAGCTCCTTTTCTTTTGACTTTTTGGCTTGCACTTATCTCCCACCAAATGGGACATATGTGCAAACGGGGGATAGCTAAAGAACTAAAAGACAATTGGTTTTACCCTGGCATCCATAAAATTTCTGACCAAATCACCTCCCAGTGCACAACTTGCAAATCTTCCCAAGTTTCTGGGAGAAATCGGTGTGATCCAGGAAGTCCTCCCAGGCCCATGCTGCCTTTTGCGGCACTCCAAATGGATTTTATGGACTTGCCCTCAGCTTTAGGTTACTCTCACTGTTTGGTTATTGTCTGCATGTTTAGTAGATGGACTGAATGCTATCCGACCAGACATGCAGATGCCACAACAGTGGTAAAGAAATTAATAACTGAAGTTATTCCTCGCTTTGGCATTCCTTTATAGATTGAACCAGACCAAGGAACTTACAGCATAGATAAACCACTTGCTTGCAAAAACTCTGGGATATTCATTAAAATTTCATACCCCATATCACCCTCAGTCATCAGGGCAAGTGGAACATAAAAATCTAGATATAAAAAGAACTCTAGGAAAAGTCTGTCAAGAAACTGGACTTAAATGGCCAGAATCTCTGCCCTTGGCCCTTATGAAGATTCAAAATACTCCAAACAAAAAGCATGGACTGACTCATTTGAAATAGTTTTTGGATGTCTGATGCCTACTGGCGTCTCTAAACCTTCAATTCCTGGATTAAATGACTATTATGGGAACTTAAGTGAACAATTTGATGCTATGACTAGTTATATACAAAAATTAACTAGTATACTTGAAGCATATCGTCAACAGGTAAAAGAGGCGTGGCCCCCACCTTCTGACAAGCCTTGCCATCCCTTTCGACCAGGAGACCGGGTGTACATCAAGGTCTTTAGAAGAAAACACGCACTGTCACCTCGCTGGGAAGGACCTTATGAAGCCTTACTTACGACCTGCACTGCCATCAAAATAAAAAAAAAATCTTCCTGGATCCATGCAAGCCACACCAAAATCACCCAGAACATCACTCTCAAGACAACTGAGAGATAATCCCCACAAGTGACCTTAAACTAAGGATTTTGAAGGTCAAAACCCAGGCCCCAGAAGCAGCCGACATCACGAAGTAGACAGCTCTTCCCAAGATCACGGATCAAGAAAACCTACTTTGACCCATTTCCTCCCCCTTGCTTTAAAACTCAGGATATATATACACACTCACACACACAAACTATTAGTGGATATATATATATATATATATATTTTTTTATTGATAATTTAATGGTTTCTAACATTGTGAAATTTTGGGTTGTACATTTTTGTTTGTCCATCACCCCATATATGACTCCCTTCACCCCTTGTGCCCACCCCCCACCCCCACTTCCCAGGTAACCACAGTCCAGTTTTCTCTGTCCATGTGTTGGTTTATATTCCACATATGAGTGAGATCATACAGTGTTTGTCTTTCTCTTTCTGGCTTATTTCACTTAACATAATACGCTCCAGGCCCATCCATGTTGTTGCAAATGGGACGATTTTGTCTTTTTTTATGGCTGAGTAGTATTCCATTGTATATATATACCACATTTTCTTAATCCAATCGTCAGTCGAGGGACACTTAGGTTGCTTCCACTTCTTGGCTATGGTGAATAATGCTGCAATGAACATAGGGGTGCATAAGCCTCTTTGGATTGTTGATTTCAGGTGCGTTGGATAGATTCCCAGTAGTGGGATGGCTGGATCATAGGGCATCTCTATTTTTAATTTTTTGAGGAATCTCCATACCGTTTTCCATAGAGGCTGTACCAATTTGCATTCCCACCAGCTGTGTATGAGGGTTCCTGTTTCTCCACATCCTCTCCAACATTTGTTGTTTTTTGTCTTGGTGATTATAGCCATTCTAACGGGCGTGAGGTGGTATCTTAGTGTTGTTTTGATTTGCATTTCCCTGATGATTAGTGATGTTGAGCATCTTTTCATGTGCCTATTGGCCATCTGTATATCTTCCTTGGAGAAGTGTCTGTTCATTTCCTCTGCCCATTTTTTGATCGGGTTGTTTGTTTTTTTTGTTGTTCAATTGTGTGAGTTCTTTATATATTATGGAGATCAACCCCTTGTCAGATGTATGTTTTGCAAATATTCTCTCCCAGCTGGTTGATTGTTTGTTCATCTTGATTCTGGTTTCATTTGTCTTATAAAAGCTCTTTAGTCTGATAAAGTCCCACTTGTTTATTTTTTCTTTAGTTTCCCTAGTCTGGGTAGGCATGTCATCCGAAAAGATTCCTTTAAACCCAATGTCAAATAGCGTGTTGCCTATATTTTCTTCTATGAGTTTTATAGTTTCAGGTCTCATCTTCAGGTCTTTGATCCATTTTGAGTTAATTTTTGTGAATGGCGATAGCACATGGTCCACTTTCATTCTTTTGCATGTGGATGTCCAGTTTTCCCAACACCATTTATTGAAGAAACTTTCCTTTCTCCATTGCATGTCCTTAGCACCTTTGTCGAAAATTAGCTGTCCGTATATGTGTGGTTTTATTTCTGGGCTTTCAATTCTGTTCCATTGATCTGTGTGTCTGTTTTTGTACCAGTACCATGCTGTTTTGATTACTATTGCTTTGTAGTATGTTTTGAAGTCAGGAATTGTGATGCCTCCTGCTTTGTTCGTTTTCTTTAGGATTTCTTTAGCTATTCGGGGTCTTTTGTTGCCCCATATAAATTTCAGTATTCTTTTTTCTATTTCTGTGAAGAATGTCATTGGGATTCTGATTGGGATTGCATTGAATCTGTAGATTGCTTTAGGTAATATAGACATTTTAACTATGTTTATTCTTCCAATCCACGTGCATGGGATATCTTTCCATTTCTTTATGTCATCGTAGATTTCCCTCAATAATGTCTTGTAGTTCTCATTGTATAGGTCCTTCACCTCCTTGGTAAGATTTATTCCTAGGTATTTTATTCTTTTTGATGCAATTGTAAATGGTATTATCTTTTTGAGCTCTCTTTCTGTTAGTTCATTATTAGCATATAGAAATGCAACTGATTTTTGTAGATTGATTTTGTACCCTGCAACTTTGCTGTAGTTGTTGATTGTTTCTAACAGTTTTCCAACAGATTCTGTAGGGTTTTCTATATATACAATCATGTCATCTGCAAATAGTGAGAGTTTCACTTCTTCGTTACCTATTTGGATTCCTTTTATTCCTTTTTCTTGCCTAATTGCTCTGGCCAAAACCTCCAGTACTATGTTGAACAGGAGTGGTGAGAGTGGGCAGCCCTGCCTCGTTCCTGTTCTCAGAGGAATGGCTTTCAGTCTTTCCCCGTTGAGTATGATGTTAGCTGTGGGTTTGTCATATATGGCCTTTATTATGTTGAGGTACTTTCCTTCTATTCCCATTTTATTGAGAGTTTTTATCATAAATGGATGTTGTATCTTGTCAAATGCCTTCTCTGCGTCTATTGAGACGATCATGTGGTTTTTATTCTTTGTTTTGTTGATGTGATGTATCACTTTGATTGATTTGCGGATGTTGAACCATCCCTGCGTCTCTGGTATAAATCCCACTTGATCATGGTGTATGATCTTTTTAATATATTGTTGTATTCGGTTTGCCAATATTTTGTTGAGGATTTTTGCATCAATGTTCATCAGCGATATTGGCCTGTAATTTTCTTTCTTTGTATTGTCTTTGTCTGGTTTTGGTATCAGGGTGATGTTGGCCTCATAGAATGATTCAGGAAGTGTTCCATCTTCCTCTATTTTTTGGAATAGTTTGAGGAGGATGGGTATTAAATCTTCTTTGAATGTTTGGTAAAATTCACTGGAGAAGCCATCTGGTCCTGGACTTTTATTTTTTGGGAGGTTTTTGATTACTATTTCAATCTCTTTACTTGTGATTGGTCTATTCAGATTCTCCATTTCTTCTTGGTTCAATTTTGGGAGGTTGTATAAGTCTAAGAATTTATCCATTTCTTCTAGATTGTTCAATTTGTTGGCATATAATTTCTCATAGTATTCTCTTATAATCCTCTGTATTTCCATGGTATCCGTTGTAATTTCTCCTCTTTCATTTCTAATTTTATTTACTTGAGCCTTTTCTCTTTTTTTCTTAGTTAGCCTGGCTAAGGGTTTGTCTATTTTGTTTATCTTCTCGAAGAAGCAACTCTTTGTTTCATTAATCCTTTCTACTGTTTTTTTGGTCTCAATATCATTTATTTCTGCTCTGATTTTTATTATTTCTCTCCTTCTGCTGGCTTTGGGCTTTGTTTGTTCTTCTTTTTCTAGTTCTGTTAGGTGTAATTTAAGGTTGCCTATTAGGGCTTTTTCTTGTTTGTTAAGGTGGGCTTGTATCGCTATGAGTTTCCCTCTCAGGACCGCTTTTGCTGCGTCCCATATGGTTTGATATGGCATGTTATCATTTTCGTTTGTTTCCAGATAGTTTTTGATTTCTCCTTTAATTTCATCAATGATCCATTGGTTGTTCAGTAGCATGTTGTTTAATCTCCACATTTTTGTCACTTTCCCAGTTTTTTTTTCCTGGTTCATTTCCAGTTTCATAGCCTTATGGTCTGAAAAGATGCTTGTTATGATTTCAATCTTCTTAAATTTATTGAGGCTTGCTTTGTTTCCCAACATATGGTCTATCCTAGAGAATGTTCCATGCATGCTTGAGAAGAATATGTAGTCAGCTGTTTTTGGGTGGAGTGCTCTGTATATGTCTACTAGGTCCATCTCGTCCAGTTTTTCATTTAAGTCTAATATTTCTTTATTAACTTTTTGTCTGGATGATCTATCCATTGCTGTAAGTGGGGTGTTAAGATCCCCTACTATTATTGTGTTGTTGTTGATTTCTCCTTTTAGGTTTGTTAATAGTTGTTTTATGTACATTGGTGCTCCTATGTTGGGTGCATATATATTTATAAGTGATATGTCTTCTTGATGGAGTGTCCCTTTTATCATTATATATTTCCCTTCTTTGTCTTTCTTAACCTGTTTTATCTTGAAGTCTACTTTGTCTGATATGAGTATGGCAACACCTGCTTTCTTTTGTTTGCCATTAGCTTGGAGTATTGTCTTCCATCCTTTCACTCTGAGCCTGTGCTTGTCTTTAGTGCTAAGATGTGTTTCCTGAAGGCAGCATATTGTTGGGTCTTGCTTTTTAATCCATCCTGCCACTCTGTATCTTTTGATTGGAGATTTCAATCCATTTACATTTAGGGTAATTATTGAAATATGAGGGTTGAATGTTGCTGTTTTGTCACTTATTTTCTGGTTCTTTTACATTTCCTTTGTTTCTTGTCCCATTTGTTTTGGACTGCCAATTCAGTTTGGTTGTTCTGTCTTATTATTCTTCTAGTTTTCTCTTTGTTTATCATATGTGGTTTTAATTTGATTATTTGTTTAGTGGTTACCTTGAGGTTTGGGCGAAAAATCTTCTGTATGAGATAGTCCATTATCTGATAGCCTCCTATTTCCTTATACTAAGTCAATTCAGTCACTTTCCTCTTCCCCTTCTAAGTTGCTCTTGTTATACCTTATTCTATCTTGTGTTGTGGCTGTGTGTTTACAGTGATGAGGTTAAATTTATTTTTGGTGAATTTCTTCCTTTGATCTTTGAGTTTAGTATTTAAGTGGTTGCTAACCTATTCCGGTAAAGATCTACTATTTCTCTGATTTTGTCTACCTACTTTTCTCCTTACTCCAAGCTTTGTGTTCCCTTTCTCTTCTTGTTTTCAGGCCTGAGGGCCTTCTTGAGTATTTCTTGTAGTGGCGGTCTCGTGGCCATGAACTCCCTTAGCTTTTGTTTATCTGGGAGAGTTACTATTTCTCCATCATATTTGAAGGATATTTTTGCTGGATAGAGTATTCTTGGCTGAAAGTTTTTGTCTTTTAGTATTTTGAATATATCATTCCAGTCTCTTCTAGCCTGAAAAGTTTCTGTTGAGAAATCCGCTGAGAGCCTGATGGGAGTTCCTTTGTACGTTATTTTTTGTTTTTGTCTAGCTGCCCTTAATATTGTTTCTTTGTCGTTGACCCTGGCTAGCCTTACCACTAGGTGTCGTGGTGAAGGCCTTTGTCTGTTAATATATATAGGAGTCCTGTTGGCTTCACTTACTGGTATTTCCTGCTCCTTCCCCAGATTTGGGAAATTTTCAGCTATTATTTCCTTGAATAGGCTCTCTGTTCCTCTTTCCCTCTCCTCTCCCTCAGGAATACCTATAATTCTTATGTTACATTTTCTAATAGAGTCCGATATTTCTCGGAGTCTTTCTTCATTTCTTTTTAGTCTTAGTTCTCTCTCTTCTTCCATCTGGAGTATATCTGTATTCGTATCCTCTAAAGTACTAATTCTTTCCTCCATATTGTCAGCTCTGTTCTTTAAAGATTCCAGATTCTCCTTTATCTCCTCCATTGTGTTCTTCATCTCCATCAGCCCTGATAGGTTTTTCTTTATGATTTCAATCTCTTTTGTGAAGAAACTCCTAATCTCATTTAATTGTTTGTCTGTGTTGTCTCGTATTTCGTTGAGTGTTTTTATGATAGCTATTTTGAAATCTCTGTCATTTAGTTTATGGATTTCTGTGTCTTCGGGGTTGATTTCTGGGTGCTTGTCATTTTGTTTCTGGTCTGGTGATTTCATATATTTTTGCATTGTGGTTCCTGTGTTGGTTTTGATTTTCCTCATCCTGGAAGTCTCTGGTTGCAATTTCCACCTGCCGCCACTGTCTGGTGGTAAAGGGCTGTGTAGTCTAAGCCCCCTGCACTCTGCCCCAGTTTTTCTGCTGCGATCCGCAGTTTTGTTTTGTTTTGTTTTGTGTCTTTTCCCCACTGCGATCCACGGGTCCAGTCCAGTTTATTCAGGTCTGCCTCGGACCGCTAGATCTGGTCGAGCTGCAGACTCCGGGTTGCGGGGAGGGGGGAGCTCTCTCTTTTGCCCTCTGGGTCCCTGACGTGGGAGGCTTCTCGTTTGCCCCTCTTCATCCGCTCTCTGGGTTGCTCAGATGTTGATGGTAGCCCTGTGGCTCCTCTGAGCCCTCTGTGCGGGAGTTTCCCACTGGCTGAGAGAGCCCGAAGAGCTACAGTTTCCCGCCGAGGGCCGCCCCTCCCCCCTCTCTGGGAGCCGCGCGGACCGGATCGCTGATCTGATGGGGAGGGAGCGGAGTTCTCCTTACCTCTCCCCACTTCCTCCGGGGGCCCAGCACGTTCCGCTCTCAGATGTGCGGCAGTGTGGATACCTCCGCTCCAGCTTTTCACTGTCTGGGATTCCGTTGTTGGTCTGTGGCTGTTACTTTTGTTGTATTTTGTGGGGGAAGAATTCACGGGAAAGCTCACTCCGCCATGATGCTGACGTCACTCCCTATATATATATTTTTAATCATTTATTAGAAAGCTGACTGGAGAGTGCTGGTCTCTATCTGTCCCTCTTCCCCTCTCTAAGTCTCTGCTATGGGCTCTTTTCCAATCTGTGTCTTGCTTTTACTAACCCTCTCCTTTTCAACAGGTCGGGCACAGACCAAACACCCCCTTATGCCAGTTTACCAAGCCCTAGCCACACTAACTAATCAATCTGACTGTTGGTTATGTCAACAGCTAGATAGTGCAAAAGAACCTGAACTAGTCTTTGTTCCTGCTGATATGAACACCTGGTGGACTAAGTATGGAAAATGGATGAATAACAGAGTATGGTATCCGCAACAAGTGAAACTTCACTCTGCTTCGTCTCCTGGTGAGTCACTTGGGCCCCAGAAAGACTACTTAAATAGTCAAAGACTGTCCCTTGCCCAAGTACAAGCAATAAGTGAAAGTTTTTCCCTCTGCATTGAAAGTAAACATGGCGCTGGACCTTTCCTGGGTGACATACCGAGACAATATTGCAGTCAAACTCTGTGGTTTGATTCCGCAGGTGGCATCTTCAGAACTCTCAAGGGAATTGTAAGTGACTCTATCACTACTCCCTCTGGCACAAACATTTGCCAAATCACCAAGTGCTCTGGATGGCTTATGAGCCACCCGTGTGCAACTTGGGGTATCGCAGCTATCCGCATGGTTAAGCTGCCCAATGCCACAGACTATATATGGGTGGATCAAAGATCTGGACTCACCTGGTCAGGTGACAAGACCAGGCTTTATAGCTGCCAAAATCAGACTGCAGGCCTCCTCTACCAGCTATTCTGCAATCTGTTCTGTTCTCGCAGACTGACAGGAGCTCATGGGAAATGGAGATGTTTAGGTAGTAACAGTGCAAGTGGCACAGATCATGAAATAGTCCAGATCCTGGGAACTACAGACTCAATTCTAACTTTGTCTTTAAACTACACTTGTCTTTTCATTTTATGCGGCAACAAAGTGTATAAAGGATTCCCATCTAATTGGTCAGGACGATGCGGACTTGGATACCTGGCTCCTTCTGTCACCAAACACTCCACCTTAAATGCGAGCCAAATTACAAACCTGGGTTCGTTTGTTCATAAGATTGTGCCACATAAACGTGCCAGTTGAGAAATCGTGGAAAATCCACTTGTATATCGCAACTCCAAGTTCTTTTCAGCCTTGAGAGTCCTATTCCCCAGCTTTGGAGACTGTGAGTTGGAAAAGGCAACCTTAAATCTCTCTATGGTAATGGAGCAAGAGTTCAACACCACCATGCAAACCTTGAACATACTCCAGTCAGGTATTAACAGCCTAGAATCTGTGGTGCCCCAAAATTGACGTGCTCTGGATGTACTCACTGCCCAGCAAGGAGGAGCATGTGCAATCATTGGAGAAAAATGTTGCTTTTATGTGAATCAAACAGGTCAAGTAATATCTAACTTAAATCTATTAAAAGAGAAGATTGACATTTTTCATCAGATAAACGAAGCTCACACATTTTATTGGACTGACTTATTTCCAGGATTGGGGGACTGGTTTAATGGGGTGTGGGGAAATGTGCTCCAATTTGTTCTTTTCTGCTTGTTCATCCTCATCCTAATCTGCGTTCTTTTCTCTCTTTGCAGACTTCTTATCACTGAGATACTAAAACGATTTCTCTCTCCACAGTTACCAGCTCAGCTTTTAATATGTGAAACTTCTAGGGAAGTTTCAGAGGAGGGAACTGATGGTGCTCAGGGCAAGCTACCCCAGGAAGCACCGCTCTGGTATACGGATTATTTCCAGCTGAAGACAATAAGGACTCAGAGAACTCAGGAACAATATTTGAGTTTCCCCTCCCAAACTGCCTAAAGAATTTAAAACAAAAGATCTGTTTCAGGAAGGAGTTATTATCATGACTGCTATAAAGATAATGTAGGATAGAGGTTACAATAGAAAAGGCACCAACAAGCCCATCTTATCGGAAGTTCTGTCTCTCTGGTCACAGGCTCTGGATGGCCCTGTGAGGAGTTACCAGACAATCATTTACAAGGGAAGTCTCCATTTGTAAAAGTATCTTCCTCTCTGTATTGGGAAGAGGGGGGACGACCTCATTTCTAGAGACTTATCAATGTAGAAGGTGAGGCCTTATAACGGCATAATAAATCTTACTCTTGTTTACAGTGCTTTAGTGATAATCTCCTGTAACTAACACTCCCACCCCCAACATCCTCCTTGTCTTTGGTTGGACATGGTATTTAAGACGAGAATCTGCTATTGTGTTGAGAAACGCAGTGTCCCTGCTTTCTCCCATGTATACATGTTATTAAACTTGGTATTATTTTCTCCTGCTACCCTGTCTTGTTAATTATTTAGCCAGTCATAAGAACCTTAAGGAAAAGGGCAGAAGGAGATTCCCCCTCTTCCCCTGAAAGTGGTGATGCAGGTGGGCTCTCAAGGTTATGCCTATATTGTGGAAGCAAGCAATCAAGCATTTAATGGAAGCATTTCTATGTAAACGAAAGAAAAAGAAGGTTAATGGTTGGAGCAATTTGTAAAGCAGTTTCTGAGTATAGGGGACAGCTAGTTAAGAAGATTTTTAGATGTCAGCATCAAAGCATCTTTTGCAGTTTAAAATGTCTCTGATGATGTCATCGGGTAACCTCTTAAGTTTATATCAAGTCCATCAGCTTCAGTTTGTAAGGCTTCAGGAAAAAGGGGAGGTTCAGTTTTCAGTGATTTCAAATGAAAATGATGGAAAAAATCAAAAACGTTAGTTTGGACATCTGTAGGCAGATATTTTAGACTAGAAGAAATCAGGATCCAGTCCAGTCAACAGATATAAAACAAAAACCTTAACAGACAATTAACAAAACTAGGATCTAATATCCGCAAATGTACACTATAGTTTTTACTGAAATATAATTTTTCTTTCTAAGATCACCCTCATTTTTATCAAAGATAGACAAATTAAAACTAACTAGTTTGCAAAATAAGTCTAGTTCCAATAGTGTTGGCCCAATTATTTACATAAGTACAGCAAGAATAGCAATTGATCACATAGGCTCTTTTAAATCTGCTTTGCTGGAAATTTTTATAAGGAATCTCAGATTGAACTTTAAAGGCCTCTCCAGGCCAGAAAAGTCAAGCCAAGGATTTTGTCATCAGACTTTGCCTGTAATACCTACAGATTTGGGTGAATTCCTCTGTTCCTAGGTTCCCCCAAAATATTTCGAGGTTCCTTGTGTTTGCCAGATAAGTGACATTCTTTACTTATCCTGGTAAGTGCTGCTTGGAACATAAGGTACCAGGCCAATATTTCCATGTGGCTTTATTCCATAAAGTCCAATCTTCATTCCTCAAAAGCTGTATGGTTATATCGCAAATATGATCTTCCAGTCACAGCCTTGGTAATATAACCAGTGTTTCCAATTATGTCCTGTTATAAGGAGAACAGATTCTTATTGAACTTATGCAAATAACTATATTGCCATGAAAACAACAATACTCACTTACTAAGAGTTTCCAAATTCGAGGGATCAGATCTAAGAAATAGAGAAATATTTCAATTTTACTTATAAAAATATCATTTGCCAAATTGTTATAAGTCATAGCTAGCTCAGGAGAAAAGAGAAAAAGTTTTCCTTAACTCTGAAAAAACAAAACATTAAAAATTCAGCAATACTTCAAATGAAAAATCATAAAAATTATAATCATCCTTATCAGTTCATTCAGTCCTGTGTAATCCATTCTTGATCCCAATCTTTCTGTTAGCAGCTTCATGAAGTTATCAGTCTTTCCATCAGGTTTCTGTAATTTCTTACCAAGGTCAGTTTTATGATCAGAAAGTTTGTCAGAAACCTGTACTCCAGTGTAAATGCCAGAGTCCTTTCCATGAATTTTTCTGAAGTTGAAATATTTTGCAAAAGCATTAGAGCAAAGAAATAAGTCTGTAAACAACAAGACCTCAAAATGGCAATTGACAGAGAAATTTGATTAATTTTGTGACATACAACACTTTAAAATAATAATAACCAGAAATATGACTGATAATCAGGACAGATCAGAATTTCAGTAATGTTATACAATTTTAAAACACCTATGTCGATAACATTTGCTCACATAATAGCACCTAAGCAGACTTATCATCACTTGTCTGACAATGCTTTCCATGCAATTTAACATACTGAATAAGCCTAATAAACTTAGTATCTTTCCCATTATAGGAAGAGAGCAAATTTCTTTAAGAAGTTCTAGGGCCCTTTGAAAATTCTCAAAGAAAAAAAGTAAAAAAAAAGACTTTATTTAAGATATGAATTTTGGCGAGCTTGTCAAAAATAGAAAACGTTAAAGCAAAGAGATCATTAACAGTCCAAAAACCTTAATAGAGAAACCTCAGTCTTTTGAACACAGGAAATTATTTTAACAGGTTTTTTTTTTCTGTCTTTTAGGTAGACTTATCCAAAGGTAAAGAAAAATCTTTTATAACCTCTTTATCAAGTTCAAGAAAATTATCCTTTTAAGAGAAAGAAGACCAAATTATAATTTTGTACCAGCTTCCTTCTGATATTAAAATTCATTAACTTAATTAAATTCATTTCAATCTGAGCCAACTTCACCATACAAAAACTCCTTTTCCAGAATTCCTCTTCCACAAACCTATAACTTTCTTTTTACATTCAGAATTTGTCCCATGTCTTTCTTTTCCCTCCTAGTACTTGAAGACAATTTATCTTTCTTAATCAATCAAACAAAATATTTCCATTCTTTGTTCCTTCTTTATACATCTTACTTTCCTTGTACACAGACATATTTTTTCTTAATATTTAGTAGCTTCAATCACATACACTAATTAGAAATTTTAACTCTTAGAAACCCGAATTTGTAAGTAAAAACTAAGTAAACCATGATAAACTTTCTTTTACATTAGTATATTGTGGCTTGGAAAATTTATAAACACTTCATAACTTCTAGAAATATGTTACTTTATAGTACAATCTTTTAATAAAACACATGTTTACCAATAGACCCAAAACACCTTTTAGTTTTCCTGTAATGAAAAGCCAAATGTAGACAATCGTGACTTTCGCAATCAATGTCTAATATCTTATCTTATTTGGAAATGATGATACTCAGTGAATTTTTATCACAAAATTTAGCAAAACTCTAAAGTTTTAAGTCACCAAAAAGATTTTGGAAGCTGTCAACACCATAAAACATAATTATTATTTAAAGTTCACCCAACATTCATCTTTTTCACAACTATTTAGGTACTTGTTGCCAATAATTATTTAGATTGTCTATAAGACTTCATAAGACATTAGATAAAATTAGCCATCATTTAAATTACTATTTTTGTTAACCAGTACTGTAATAGAAATAACATCAGTTTTTTTTACAAAAGTTCATGTAAATTTCATCACCTCTTATACCTTTAAACATAGTTATCATTAAGATTTTTATCAATAGGTGTTGGTCTTCTAATTTTGGACAAGGGAAGCATTCCCAGTCAGACATTTTAAAACATACACAGGCAAAGTTGATGTAACCTCTTTATATAAAATTAGCTCAAACATTCCAACCTTTATAATCTTATCAACACTTACACTTTTACATGTTCTCAATTCAATTGTAACCTGAGTCAAGCTCTTAAGGCTATTTAAATTTTTCCCTTCCTTTTTCTGGCCCTGTTTTAGGTACCAATTAAACAATTGTGTGAGAGCTCTCAAAACATATTTTTTTTCCTCAATTTAGAAGTTTTCCCAATTCAAAGGATCTGTTGTCTGGCCATTGACGAGTAGGATTTTCATTTGTATATTTATTCCAATAGTGACTCGATCCAATAAGCCTTTTTAAGGAAAGACCCGGTGGTAACTTTCCCATGCTTAGAGTAAATCTTTACCATGGACGCAAGAGGCGTCCCTGGTGAGGGCGCAGATGATGTAGCCCCCATGATCCAAAGAATTCACTCCCAAAGATATTCAGAGAAAGTAAAGACCTTCGTTACACAGGCGGTAAGGATGGTGTAGTGAAAACGGTGTCTCCGGTCTCCTACAATAGTGTGGGACGCCTCCAGTCACAGAGCCGCTAATCTGTGACACCAGGCAGGCAATATTGGAGTGGGATTTTTCCAGCACTAACAAGCAACGAAGGTTAAGACGACAAAAGCCCTTATGGACTGGGTCCTTTATGACAAACTCCCCTGAGAGCTTGGCACAGCCGGACAAAGAGACAGTTCAGAACCCCAGTCTACTCGACTGGCCACCAAGGGGCACCCCGGTAAATGCACCTTCCGTATGGTGGAGACCAAGGAGAATATTCTCACTGGTCACAAAGCCAAGTTTTCTCAGGACACAGAACAAGACAGAAGGAAAAACCTCATCTGGTTCTTTTCTTATGTGCACAATGACAGCTTTAGCCACGCCTTAGGTCTCTTGGAGTCAGAATAATACCTGGTGGGGAGGTGCCACGGGGTTGGGGATTGTGTGCTTTACAGAGTACCTCGTCATTGCATGGACATTTTCTTGCAGTTGGCGGGGGACATGTGTCTTCTACCCCGTTCCGTGACACAACTTATCCTGTCACGGGAGTCTTCTGAAAGTGGCGAGCGCCCTAATGGCTCTTAACTTCTCGACCTGTGCCCACCAAATTTGCAGCCTTTTTGGCTTCCAAGATGCCCTTGGCAATGGCCTTCACTTCATGTGCATATTAACCCACAGCAAAGTTTGTGTAAATAGACGCCAGTCTGGTGAGACCCGCAAACTCACCAGTCTGTGGGGCCGGCCCGGACAGTAGGCTTATAGGGTCTATGCCTGCGTCCTACCCTATGGTATTTCCTTCTTATGACACACGATACAAAAGACAGAGACAAAAGAGAAAAACAGAGACTATTTCTGGGAGGAAAAGCGATCAAGATCAAAACCAAGAGTACTCTACCAAATTTACCAGCGTCACTAAAATCACAAGAAACTAGTTTCCCAAATATTTTCTCCTGCCAATCTAAATTTCGAAAGAGAAAAAATTTCTCACCACCTCCTTCCACCGGACTCCACAGGTAGAGATTCCGGGAGGCTGACGTGGTAAGAAGTCTTACATTTTACCGGCTATCGTCAGGGGTTCCCGTATTTCATCCCCTGCAGTAATCTAGGGAGAAGGCATTTCTTCCAGCCAGAGAATGCAACTTGCCAGCCAGCATAGCCCCACATTGGGCGCAAAAACTGTTGAGGGAGTGAGAGAATCTCCCTTTTCCCTTTTCTTAAGGTTCTCATTTCTGGCCAAATAGTTAACAAGACAGGTTAGCAGGAGAAAATAATACCAAGTTTAATAACATGTATACATGGGAGAAACTCAGAAATGAGCAACTCGTCCCTCTGTCTAAGCTGCCCACTTAAGTATTGTAGCTAAAGAGGAGGAAGGTGTTGGGGGTGGGTAGTGGTCTAAGACCACAGAGGGCAAGAAGACAACTCACATGGAGATAGAAATGCAAATGTTTGCCTGACAACTCTTCTCATGGTCATCTATAGATAATGTGGTCAGTGAGAGATAGAGTTTTTGATAAAAGTGGCTTGGTGCCTTTCCTATTGTAACCTCTATCCTACGTTATCTTTACAACCATCATGATAATAACTCCTTCCTGAAACAGATTTTTTGTTTTAAATTCTTTAGGCAGTTTGGGAGGGGAAATTCAAATATTCTTCCTGAGTTCTCTGAGTCCTTATTGTCTTCAGCTCGAAACAATACACACACCAGGGTGGTGACTAATGGGGTAGCTTGCCCTGATCACCATTACCTCCATTTATAAGGATGCCCCCTTTATGTAGATTCTGTACAAAATTGCAAAGATCACTTTTTCCTTTTCAAAATTTATTTCTTTTAACTTTTAATAGTGAGAACCTTAGTGTTGGGTAAACTGCTGCACAATTACTGGAAATGCTGAGAGTCTTTTTGAAAAGTGTAGAAGTCTAAAGATAATGAAAAGTACATTTCTCCAATGTCAAGTCCCTTGATGATCTGATAGGCGTCTGTCTAGGTGTACCCGGAAGAGATGGAAGATTGAACACCAGCACAGCACACAAGGAAACAGGCTGCCAACTTGAGGGCTTCCCATGGACCACAGAGTGCCTAGCAGACTCTTGGAGACTAAATCTGGGCTTTGTCCATGGGTTGGCCCTGAGAGGAAGATTTTGCTTAAATGACCAGAGAATAGACAACGTATTTTGTTGATAATAATTCTTACCATGTAAATTTCTTTATAAATCTCTGAATAAAATAAAAAAATATAATCCCCATAGAAATCAACTCTTACTGACAAGCTCCACAGCCTTCTCTAGAGAGCTCAACAGAAAATGTCTCCACTGACTGTGAATTGCTCTTCTCTGAAAGCCAGCCAGCACTTCACTGATAGCCCTGGATAAGGAAGGCCAGATACAATTCTTTGAAGATATTTAGCTGAATTCAGAACCAAAAATCCTACCTCCAGTTGGCTCCTCTGTGAGAATGGATGGCCGGCCTTGTTTCACAGCCTGAGCTGTTGAGGTTTCATATGAGATAAATTGCTCTGTTCTCCAGGGATGGAAAAGCTGGACTGTGACATCGATTCAGGGCTGAGATTTTGCAGGTAAAGATAGGGTCATAGAGGGGAATAAAGATTTCAGCAAATTGGTTTGTTGTTCTCTACAGTGGAAATAATTTAAGAAGCAGATAGTCTCTCACTCAAACTTCTCTTCCCTGTTCTCTATCTGTCATATCACTGTAAAAATTCTATGAAAATTTCAGTCTTTTTTCTTTGTAGTGTGTTTATTATCATCTTTATGAATTCTTTGACTTCACCACCTTCTTGGCACCACAACTCTAGCCATTGAGATATTATTATAGATTCACTTTTGCAACTTCATCCCCTTATCTCTATTTCCTCCGCCAATTCGTAGTTTTAGTTCTTATTGTATCTTATGCTTGAAAACATTTGAAGCTTACAGTGTGTATCAGTTCCTTATTTTCTCAAATTTTTATTATCTAAGTGCCCTAAACTATCACTTTTTTTTAGAAAAGAAGTGAAATACATAACAGAACAGTACACTGTAATAAATTGACCACTTATAAAATTAAGTTCAACCTGAAATCCCTCCCCACTTAACAGAGACCATATTTTATAATTCACAATGCTTTAGTCTGGGCAGGGTCAGTTTATCAAAGATTTTTGGATGTTTTAAACCACATGAGATATATACATTGTAAGATAAAATCGTTAATCTTGCAGAAGTTGTAGAATTTCCTGATGCTTAGGGAAGTTGGTGGTGGAGAACTTGAATCATATGAAAAGTAGTTGATTAATTAGCACCTGAGTTTGTTAAGTTGATAAGGATGATGATGAGATATACATGTTGAAAAGATAACTTTGCATATCAGAGTATTGTCAGAGGCCACTGGGAAAATTCATAATATTCTCAAATGCTACAAAAAATGACCATTTTTTCATAAAAGATGTCATACATGACGGCATCATATACTTCTGTCAGAAAACTTGCAATGAAGAAAATGAACACTTCAGTCATTTTAATTCTAACAATTTGTTCATGCTTACTAGTAGGTTAAAAAACTGTTTAGAAATAAAGTGATAAGTGATGTACTTGCTTAATTTTTAAATTTTTTTAGTAAAAAACTTTTTCATATTTTTAAAAAATATTTATTTGTATTTATTTTATGCTGAATTTATTCCTGGGCCCAAAGACTTTTTTTTAATTAACTAACACCAATTATTTTCAATCTCTTTCAAAAAGTTGAAGAGGAGAAAATACCTCTAAAGTCATCCTATGGGATTAGCACTACCCTGATATCAAAGCCAAAGACACTAAGAGAAAAGAAAAATATAGGTAAATATTTTTGATGAATATTGATATAAAAATCCTCCATAAAATAGTAATAAACTAAATTCATCAGCATATTAAAAGGATTATACAGCATTTTTAAGTGGGATTTATTCCTGGAATACAAGGATGTTCCAATATATGAAAATGAATTAATGTAATAAACCACATTAACAGAATGAAGGAAGAAAACACATGATCATCTCAATGGATGCAGAAAAAGCATTTAACAAAACTCAACATGCTTTCATGCTAAAATCACTAAAAAAACACTCAGAGTAAAAGGAAACTACTTCAACATAATAAAAGCCATATACAGAAATCCACAGAGAACATCATATTCAAGGGTGAAAGACTGAAAGCTTTTTCTCTAAGATCAGGAACAAGACAAGACGGCCCATTTTCACCACTTCTATTCAACATGGTATTAGAAGTTCTAGCCAAAGCAATTAGGCAAGAAAAAGAAAGAAATAGCATCCAAATTTGAAAAGAAGAAGTAATATTATATTTGTTTACAAAGAGTATCTTATATGTTGAAACCCCTAAAACTTCCACCAAAAATTTGTTAGAACTAGTAAATTCTGCAGAGTAGTGCGACACAAAATCAACACGCAAAAACTATTGTTCTTCTATACATTAATAATAAGTAATCTGAAAAAGAAATTTAAAAACTTTACATTTTTATTTACAATAGCAACAAAAGAATAAAATACTTAAGAATCAACTTACTCAAAGAGGTAAAAATTCCAATGATGGTTTTGCAAAATTAGAAAAATCTATCCTAAAATTCATATGGACTCTCAAGGGACATTGACTAGCCAAAACAATCTAGAAAAAGAAGAACAAAGTTAGAGAACTCACACTTCCTGATTTCAAAACTTACTATAAAGTAATCAAAACAGTGTGGTACTGGCATAAATACACACACTATACTAATGAAATAGCACAGAGACCCCAGAAATAAAACTTTGCATATATGGTCCAATGATTTTTGACAAAGGTACAAAGATCATTCATTGGAGAAAAGATCAGGTTTTCAACAAATGTTGTTGGGAAAACTGAATACCCACATGCAAAAGAATGAGTTTGGACCCTTACTTTACACTATATACAAAAATTAACTCAAAATGGATCAAAGATATAAATATTAGAGTTGAAGCTATAAAATCCTTAGAAGAAAACACATGGTAAAAGCTGTATGTCATTGGGTCCAAATGCCATTGCAAAAATGATTTCTTTAATATGACATCAAAGACATAAGTAACAAAAAAATAAAAAATTGGACTTCATCAAAACGAAAAAGTTTTCTGTATCACAAGATACTATCAACAGAGTAAAAAGGCAAACCATGGAATGGTTGAAAATATTTGCAAATCACAAATCTGATAAGGGATTAATATATAGAATAAATAAAGAACTTCTACAACTCAACAATAAAAAAAAAACCTCAATTTAAAAATGCACAAAATACTTGAATAGACATTTCTCCAAAGAAAATATAAAATGAACAAGAAACACAAGAAAAGATGCTCAACATCACTAAGTATCAGGAAAAAGTGAAATAAAAGCACAATGAGCTACCTTTTCACACCCGTTAGGATAGTTACTATCACAAAATCAGAACATAACAAGTGTTGACAAGGATGTTGAGAAATTGGAACCCTTGTGCTCTGAGTGTGAGAATATAAAACTGTGGAAAACAGTATGGCAGTTCCTTCAAAAATTAAAAATAGAATTACTATATGATCTAGAAATTTCTCTTATGGGTTCTGAAATAATAAAAAACATATTTATCGGCCTCTGCGTCCAGTTCTTGGCACAGAGCTCCTAAAACCTTTGTAATTTCCCCAGTGATAAGAACACTAAGAGAAACTTTTGTCCTATTGAGGCAATTCTGGGTGGGCTCCTGGATGGCTCCTGGATGGGGGTTGGTCACCAGAAAGACCAAGCCCTGATTAGAAGCTTCGAATTTTTAGCCCTACCCCTTATCCTTCAGAGAAAGGAGAGGGGCTGGAAACTGAGTTAATAATTGATCACGCCTATGTGAGAGAGCCTCCATAAAAATCCCAATAGAAGGCGGTTCAGAGAGCTTCCAGGTTGGCAATGACAAGGACTGCTTGGAGAGTGGTGCACCTGGAGATGGCATGAAATCTTTGTGTATTATCTCCATACCTTTCCCTATGCACCACTTCCAACAGGCTCTCCTTGAATTATATCCTTTTATAATAAACTGGTGATCTAGTAAATGTTTCTCTGAGTTTTGTGAGCCACTCTAGCAAATTAATTAAACCCAAGGAGGAGGTTGTGGGAACCTCTGGTTTATAGCCAGTAAGTCAGAAGTACAGGTAACAACCTGGGCTTGTAACTGGCATCTGAAGTAAAGGTGAGGTTGGGTGGGTGTGCAGAATTATAGGATGGAGACATCAACCTGTACAATCTGATGTATCTCTGGGTTGTCAGCATCAAATTGAGTTGAATTATCTGGTAACCAGCTGGCATTACAAGAATTGCTTCTTGGAGGTGTGGGGAACCCTGTTATATGTGAAAAAGTGAATCTGAGAACACCATTTATGGGTATACACCCAAAAGAACTGAACGCAGAGGTATAAAGACATATATGTACACCCATGTTATTAAAAGCATTATTCAAAATAGCCGGAAGCTGGAATCAAGCCAGGTGTCCATAAGTGGATGAACTGACAAAAAAATGTGGTGTATACACAGAGTGGAATACTATTCACCCTTAAAAAGGAAGGAATTCTGACACATGTTATAACATGGATGAACCTTGAGGAATTTATGCTAAGTGAAATAAAGCCAGTCACAAAAGGAAAAATGCTGTATGATTCCACTCATATAAGGTAATTAAAGTAGTCAAATTTATAGGAATAGAAAGGAGAATGGTGGTTCCTAGGGGCAAGAGGGAGGGATAACAGGGAGTTGTTGCTTAATGGGCACAAAGTTTCAGTGCAATGTGAAAATAGTTCTGTGGATGTTTGGAGGTTATGGCTACACAATTATTTGAAGGTATTGAATGTCGCTGAATGGTACACTTAAAAATGGTTACAATTTTATCTTCTGCATATTTTATGACCATTAAAAAATTAATTATTTTCAACAAATGAACAAACACTAGCTACATGCGATAGCTTGGATGAATATCACAAACCTAATGCTGCATAAAAGAAATTATATTCAAAAGGCTATATATTTTATAATTCCATTTATATAAAATCCAATAAAGAAACAAAACCGAGGTCTGGCTTCTACTAATAGTGGAGTAGCTTGTTGAACTAACACTCTCACAGATAACAATGATAAAATCTGCACAAAATATTATATATATTTATACAGATTCGTGTAGCTATATGTAAAACACATTTAATAAATGTGTATATGTGTATATGTTTAAATCAGTTCCAAAAGCAAGCTGAACTGAGAGGGAATCTTCCCTTAAATGATGGGAATTGCACCAGGAGATATTTGCAAGCTTGAGTCATTTGCCTCAAAGCATTCCAAAATCTGTACATGGCCTAGACAGGGGAAAAACTACAGTCTTACTTGTAATGTTAGAGGATGTATTTTTGGGCTGGCAGAGTAGCTGGAAAGTTAAGGGAGAAATTCTGGAAGGGAGGGAGACACAAAGAGGAAAATCGCAAAATATATATGTAAGTCTCTCCCCCACACACACCAAATTGGCAGATCTTTGAACAACACACATACAGGGTAGGCCCCAGAAGGCCTAGTGTAAAAACAGCAGTTGGAAGATGAAAGAACTGACTGAGGATTTCAGCTATGCCCACTGTAAAGGAGATAGGATTGGAATTTCAGTCCAGCCAAGTTGATTCCCTGCTAGAAAAGTAACAACACTCTTCAAAGAAATACAATAGAATCCGGAGCCTCTATACCTATCTTTCATGATTTCCAGTACACAATTTAAAAGAATCATGAGATTTGAAGAAACAGGAAAATGTAATCCATATGTGACCAAAAGCAGGCAGTAGAAACTCTCCCTAATGTGTTGCAATTAGCAGTCAAGAATACGAAAGCAGCTATTATAAAGATGATCATGGTGGTAAAGAAAAATATTCCCATAATGAATGAACAGATGTGGGAACTCAGCAGAGAAGTGGAAATTACACAAAAGCACCAAATAGGAAGATGAAATGAAATAAATACTTTTGAGTTTACCAGTAGATGAGAAACAGTAGAAAAAAATGAAGATACAGCAATAGAAATTATCCAGTCTGAAGAAAAGAATGTAAAAATTTTGAAGAAAAATGAAGAGAGCCTTATGACCTGTGAGATGATTGAGTCCCCAGCAGAGAGGAGAAAGACAGAAAAATTAAAGGAGGCAGAAAGGCAAATCAATAAGTAATAGCATAAAACTTCCAAAATTTCTTGGAAAACCTAAAATTTTAGATCCAAGAAAGTCAGCAAACCCACAAAGTAAAATATAAAATAAAAGCATACTTAGGTACATGATAGTCAAGCTACTAAAATCCAAAGATAAAAAGAAAATCTTGAAAGCAGTCAGGGAAATACATATATACAGGGGAAGACATTACATACAGGGAGAAATAAGGTGAATGATGGATAATATATTATCAAAAACAAAAGAGACAACTCAACACCAAAATGACATCTTTCAAGTGCAGAAAGAAAACCCAAAAGTCAACACAAGATTCTATATTTAGCAGAACTCACTTTCAAAAATGAAGCAGAAGCAACAATAAGATACTGCACGCCTATTAGGTGCCTGAAATAAAAAATAAAATTGCAAATACCACATGAGGAGGTGGGTCAGGAGTAGGAGCAATTAGAACTGGGAACGCAACATGATAGTTGCATTCAGAAAACAGTTGAGCAGGTTCTTATAAAGCTAAACATACACTTATTATATGACTCAGATCTCCCACTCCTAGGTATTTACTGAAGAAAATTGAAAACTAATGTTTAAACAAAAATCTTTGTGGGAATCTTTATAGCCATTTTATTCATAATTGCCAAAAGCTGGAAATAAACTAAATGTTCTTCGTCAGGTGAATGGAGAAAGAAACTGTGATGCATCAGTACATTAGAATACTACTTGACAGTAAAAAGGATAAACTCTTTTTTTGTGTGTGTGAGAAAGATAAGCCCTGAGCTAACATCCATTGCCAATCCTCCTCCTTTTTTCCGCCCAAAGCCCCAATAGATAGATGTATGTCATAATTGCACACCCTTCTAGTTGCTGTATGTGGGACACGGCCTCAGCATGGCCAGAGAAGCGATGTGTGAGTGCGTGCCCTGCATCCGAACCTGGGCCGCCAGTAGGGGAGCGCATGCACTCAACTGCTAGGCCATGGGCCCGGCCCCAGGATAAACTCTTGATTCACACAACAACATGGATGAATCTTGGATGCATTTCTCCAAGTAAAGGAAGTCAGATTCAAAAGGCTGTACAGTATATGATTCCATTTATATGACTTTCTAGAAAAGGCAGAATTACAAGGATGGAAAATGATCAGTGGTTGCCAAGGGATGGAGTAGGGGAAGGGGTTGAATACAAAGGGATAGCATGAGAGAACTTTGGGGGTGAAAAACACAGCTCTGTATGGTACTGTGGGTATGGATGCATGACCATAAAGTCAAAACCCATAGAACTGTACACCACAAAGAGTGAATTTTACTCTGCAAATTTTAAAAATCAATCAGGATGCTGGGAAACTCAGATGGAATGCAGTGAAAAATGAATCTCACTGTATTACAAACATGTGACCTAACCATACAGAAGGGTTGGGGATGAAAGGTCCTGACCTAAGTTACTTTGGAAGACAGTGATTTGACGGGATACTGTAGAACTAAAGTACTGGACACAAACACTGTACTCTAGGTGGTAAATTTGTTTTTCATAAGGGTATGGATTAGCAATTCTGAAACTAGTTGACACAGTAAATATATTGTAGCTAACTGGAGTTAAGTTTCTCACTGTTGGTGAAAGAAGTTACAAATAAACAAAAGGAGAATGCTAGAATAAACTCTGTGGTGCTGGATTGGAGTTCGAAGTATCAGTATGAATCCATGTCTCTTTTAATATATCTATCCAAATAGATAGATAGACTGATATATAGATGGATAGATTGATAGACAGATGTGTCTACCTGAGTTTATATTCATGCATACATTTCCAAGCTCTGCTGAGAGGGTCCAGAAGCAGTGACACTCTGGTATTAATGAGCACACCTAGCTCCCAGATCTTGTTTTCTAAATATCATTCTCCAATAAAATAAAGCAGATTTTCTTGGAGAAATGGCTAATTCTAGGGCTGGAGATGGAAAATACAAGATGAGCCTGGATCATCTTGTAGTGCCAGAAAGTAGGAAAGTGCTTTCAAAAAAAAAAACACACAGAAAATGATGGGACGTGTCAAAAGGAATCAATCTGAAAGACTTTCCAATGACTCAAGCTGGAAAACTCTGAGCAACAAAATAAATAATGGTAGCATTGAATAATTACTCAGAGAATAAAATAAATATCCACGAGGCTATACTGATATAAAAAAGATTAAACAAGAAAGGAAGGGAAGGAAGAAAGAAAAAAGGGGAAAAAAAAGAATGAGAGAATGAGAAAAAGAAAGGAAGAAGGAAGGGGGGGAGAAATCTTGCTCACAGAATTCCAAATAATAAAAGCGCTAGATAGCATGAAATAGAAAATCGCCACTTTAACACTACAGTAATAATTACTTTTGGAAAGAATGACTGATGAACGCAAAAACTGTGGATGAAACTTAAAGAAGAAACAGTACATTTGCAGAGTCTCAAAGCATTTCCTTTCCAAACACTTAACTTGTTTCTCTTATTTCTTTTTTTTATGATTCTATTTATTTATTTATTTTCCCCCCAAAGCCCCAGTAGATAGTTGTATGTCATAGCTGCATATCCTTCTAGTTGCTGTATGTGGGACACGGCCTCAGCATGGCTGGAGAAGTGGTGCATCAGTGTGTGCCAGGGATCCGAACCCAGGCCGCGAGCAGCGGAGCACATGCACTTAACCTCTAAGCCACGGGGCCGGCCCCTCTTATTTCTTTAAAATATCTATGACTACCTAAAGCAAAAACTATAACACTGTGTTGTGGGATTTATAACATGAGTAGATGTAAAATTTATGACAGCAATAGCACAAAGGACAGAGGTAAATGGAACTGTTCTGTAGCAAGGCTTCCATATTTTACATTGATTAAACTGGTGAACTATTAAGTCTAGGTAGGATGTGATATCTTAAAGATGCATATTGTAATCTGGACCACCCAGTAAGAACGTAAAGGTGTGTCATTTAAATGCTAATAAAGGAATTAAACAGCATGCCAAAAAACGTTTTTTGTTTTTTTTTTAAAGATTTTATTTATTTATATTTTCCCCCTAAAGCCCCAGTAGATAGTTGTATGTCACAGCTGCACATCCTTCTAGTTGCTGTATGTGGGACGCGGCCTCAGCATAGCCGGAGAAGCGGCGCATCGGTGCGCGCCCGGGAGCCGAACCCGGGCTGCCAGCAGCGGAGCGCGAGCACTCAACCGCTAAGGAACAGTAAGGAGTTTTCTGGGGGTGATGGAAATATCCTATTCTTAAAGGGATGAAAGTTATATGGGCATGTTTATTTGCCAAAACTGTACGGTTGAGATTTGTGCCTTTCAGTGTGCATACATCTTACTCACCACACATGCACAAAGGCTTAAAAGAATAATAAAGTGAGGTGGGAATGGGATGGAGTGTGGATGAAACAAAAATGGCAGATGATTAGTAGTTGTTGAAACTGGGTGACGGGCCTACTGTGCTATTTTGTTTATTTTGTATATTGTTTAAATTGTTCTGTAATAAAACACTTGTATAAGAAGACAAACTTGACATACAGTGTTCGCTGGTAAGATATCAGTTACCTTTGGGGAGGAAATAGGGAGAAAGGGATTGTCGGGGCCTGAGTAAAGCTGGTGCTAGTTGTTTGTCACACAAGTGTGTTCACTTTTTAATAATTCTTTGTGATTTACGTGGATGACTTCTGCATATATTTCTGTACGCATGTTATATGTCAATAATCATTTTAAATCCTGCATATTTGCACAAAGATACTAACTCAATATCTCAGAATAACAGCAGTGTTTTGTTTTAAAGTGGAACACATTCACTCATGACACCATTAGATGGATTTTAATACTTCCAAGTATCTATTAATGCCCTCATCCTTGCATGGTCCCTTGGGTCTTTCCATTTTTGCCTCAGTTTTGTAAGTGGCATGGATTTGAGATTTCATGATGTCATCTTTCTCCAGCAAGGTCCACCCCCACCACGATGCTCACCAAGGCCTCGAGACCTAGCACAGTGCCGTGTTCACAGCATGCACTCAAGACCTGTGGGACTGGGTTGGAAGGAACAAAATGAGGAGCATACGATGTTCGTAACTTAAGTCTAGGTGTCATATTGTGACTTAGGAAATTGGTATAGTTTTTCGATAGATTTGCTATGCCTTCTAGATTTTCCTATTTAAAACAATGGGAAATAGGGTCTCAGAGTTCTTTCTCAGAGAAAGTCTGACATTTCAGGCACAGATTACTGAGAATTATTAATGGTATATGACTTTCCCACCTCATCTTAGTGTCAAGTTTTTAATTCCTTACCTTGGAAATGACCTAACTTTGCTTCTTCCAAATCTTGTAGTAATACTGGTGCCCCAGAAAGTCAGGCCACGGATATTCTGCTGTTGTGCGTTCTCCCTGGAAAGAAGTGGAGCTGTGCATCCACCAGTCTAAGAAGCGTGTGGTGCTGTAGTATTTGGAGTCAATCAGAAAAGCTAAATGGAAAAACGACTTCAGAGAATTATCACCATAACCCCCCACAGCACCAAATTATTTTGCTTAATTATTTTGTGATTCTGCGGGTATATTTAAACAGGAATATTAAAACTAGTTCCCAAGGAGCCAGCCCTATACTAGAGCAGAAATTGCATATTACCTTCCTGCACAAACTTGCCTAACACTGTGGGAAGGACCAATGGGAAGTTTCGGTGTTGTTGCCTATGTTAACGAGGCCAAGAGGTCCACACTCGGATAAGAAAGTCCAGTGAACCAGCCTGTGTGCAGCGTGGAAATAGGGGCATGCATGTGTTCCCCTGAAGTGGCTTAGGGGTCACTTACCAGTGCACCTGAGTTTCCTGTCTGTATAATGCAGGTATTGGGGCTGTCCAATGTGATGTTTTCTCCTTTTTATGACATGGCTCAGGGCAGTCCTTCTAAGACTCCTGACCAAGGTATGGGCCCTTCAGGCAGATTGGGTCCAAAGGGAGGATCTCTGCAGCGACCCTGACCACGGGTTCCAGAGGGAGGATCATGGCAGCTTGGAGAGATAGGGGGGATGGTAGGACAGGTGGCATTGAAAAGGCAAATTCCAGGATCCCAGGCACCCGATATTTCCATTTTAGATATTGAATTTACATTTCAAATACTGGCCAGGGGGCTTCCACCAGGGCTGCAGGCAACCTCAGCAATAGCCAGGTTGGTGAGCCCCACCCCTACCTGAGTCCCGGCCTCAAGGGATGCAGCCCAACCACACTGCGCATACTCTGGGGGGGTGGGCAGGTCATGGAGATTGGGCGTGGTATACAGAACAGGTGGGGAAGAGGGTGGGATGGAGAAGCAGAGGGGTGGGGCCCAGGGGCCGAAGGACAAGGCAAGAGTTGGGGCCACGAGCTGTGCATGCTGGGAGCTTTTCTCTCTTAACCGCTCCCAGCTGGCAACCTGTAGGGCTGCAGGACTAGAACGCCCAGGATGCTCTGGGCACAGGGCGGTGCCTGGCCCTGGGAGGAGGAGCAGGGTGGTGTGAGCTTGGCCGAGGGCCAAACCATTGACTCAGGACTCAGGTCCTGCACCCGCTCCATGTGGACTGATTCCCAGAGGGATGTGACGAGACGAAAATTACCAGGGAGTTAGGAGGGTGTGGCGGCTGCATGGGAAGCCGCGGGCCTGCAGCGTGCAACTGCTTTTGTCCAAAATTGAAGCCCAGACTGGCGCCTCTTCCCCACCGCCTCCCTCCTTTGCTTGATTCCTCCTCCCCCCTGTGTACCTGTGGGTCCTTCCACAGCCTCCTACCTAATCCAGGGCCAGGTGTTTCTCTAAACTGCTTATGGGAACTGGTTAGACATTCCAGAAACTTTCCACTTTGCCTGCTGCCCTCTGCCTTCTCCAGCCAAAGTGCCATCATTTCATCAGCTTTTGGGAGAAATTCACCCTTGTGGTCCCTCTTGGATGCACAACTTTGGAGTTTTGCAAAGTGGTAACATTGGCTGTTGCTTGCCTTTTTCACAGATGTGGAAGTTAAAGCATCCGTGAGGTTAATCATTGGTTTCCCCAGGATCTGCTAAGGGCAGAGGAGAACAACACAATTCCCAGGCAAGTATCTAGTAGGCCGTTTTCACTAACCTATTCCAGTGCAGAGGCCTCCAAAACAGCATCGTTAGGATGAGAATAGCTTAAGCATTTTGCCCTTCAGATTGATCACCTAATCTCAGCTCAGGCCTGAGTGGCCAGTCTCTCAGGGACATAAGTGATGACTCTGATCCCTCAGGAAGAGACCGGTGGTCCGGCTTTGGGAGAGGCATGTTCATGGTAGACAACACCTGGGCAGCATTTGAAACCCGTCAGCTTTAACATCTCTGCTTTGGATTCCGGCAAGGTTCCAGGATAAACATGCCCAGGGATAGTCAGATGTAACGTATTCTTTAAAAATTGATTACAGCAGTGAAAGGAACAGAGCATAAAATATCCTGATTATTTGCAAAAGATGAAATGCAAGCAAGACCTTCTTGTTAATTTTTTAATGCTCATTCTCTTGGCTGTATTGTACGCTTGAATGCATAAAAAAAAATTTGAATTGAAAAGTTATCTTTTCCTGAGATTGGTAAATTAACTTAAAAGTCTTATTGAAACCTGTGGAGGAATGGTTAGCAGCTTTCACGATTTATGTCCTCCCTAAAACTTTGGGTGTTGATCTCCATGAAAAAAAGTCCTTGTTTATATTACACATCCCAATAGGTTACATTTCCAATTCCTGAATGTGGGGTATTATCAAAACAACTGAATAAGCTGGTCATGGAAACTGGACCCTGTCACTATGTGAAGAATTTGCCTCGCTATGAATTAATGACATGAATTCTTTAACATTTTTTTAAAGAACGGACGAGAAACTCTGCAGTATCTCTGAATGTGGCAAGACAGGGAATTCTCGTTGGACCACATCCTCGGGTCCTTCTCTCGTGTTCAATAGACCCGGGTGATAGTCCGTGTTGTCAGGTGCAACGCCGCTCCCCCAGCCCCCAGTGTTCCATCCTACTCTGGCCTGTGACCTCTTCAGGGGGTTCTGATGACACTCCTCCACAAGGGTTGGAAGGAGACATTGTAACATGAGGATATTCATCATCTTGAAACAAGGATTAATGGAGAGGAATGTCTCGGGGTCTGTGTGCCCCGATGCAACTGCTGTTGGGTTGTGGCTGCAGTGACCACTGTGCTCCCAGCAGTCCCCACAATGGCTCTCTCAGACGTTTGATCTCCTGGTGCAACCACAGAAGCTGTTGACAGAGCTGAGCGCTCGTGGTTCAGTGTCTTCCGTCAGATTTTGTGGCTCTGACCCTCCTATGCTCGCCCCCTTCCCATTCCTATCTGCTGAGTTGATTGCTTTGTAGTTGTTTCCTAGGAGCCACTGTGTGTAACTGGATTTCACAGTGTCTTTAGGGACCCACCCTCACTACACGAGTCACTGTACAACAGCGACTTATCCTGGTGTAGCCCGTGTTCATCGTCTCCAGTGGAGCTGTGAAGAACCCTGCTTTCTCGGAGCTCCTCTCATTCTCATGCTGCTGGGGCTGCTTACGAAGTTGAGCATCCCGTCTTTGGTCTCATTAACATTATTCTTTTCATCGATTATTTTGAAGTCGGATATGACTTTGTTAATAATGTGACACTGGCTGTCACAGGAACTTTTATGTATCTTCCCCAACAGCTCTGTGAAGTAGACCTGTGATCCACACATTACAGGGGGGACACTGAAGCTCAGAGAGATGGAGTAGCTTCCTTCACTTCACAGTTTCTTGGTACATTTTGTGTCTCCACCTGGAGCTCCGCCTCTCAGGTGTGTGCACTTAGCTGGTGTTCCACTTTATGCCTCTCTGCCAGCCTCCCCAAAGGCACACGCTCCATCCTGAGTCCATTGTCTGCTTGATGGCAGTCACCCTGCACAAACAGGCTCCGTGCAGGGAGTGGACTAGCGGGCATGGTCCTCCGGCTTACCCTGGGCAGGTTCTAGGTTCATGGCGAGAGCTGAAGCAGTGGAAGATACTGACCGTCACTCACCTGGAAGGTATCTTATGGAGAAATACTCCACTGACTTTTTGCAGGTGTCATGTCTTCTTTGTCTTCATTGCTCCTCTGGGCTTTCTTCTACAGTCCATGCTGTGCAGTAACATAGAGAACAGAGACTGGTGAACATCATACTGTTGCCCTGCACCAAAGGGTCACATCACTCATTTTTCTAACTATGAAACAAGTACACACTGTAAAAAAAGTCAAATTGCACTGATCTATGTAGAGTAAAGTGAAACATTCCCCTTTCATCCCCTTCCCTGAAAACTCACTCTCCTACTCAGAAGGAACTATTGTTAAGAGGTTGTGACTTATTCTTCTGGAAATTTCCTATGAATTTGTAAATACACAAAGTTTTTTTTTAAACATAAATTACATAACTACATCGTTTTTCAATTTGTTGTTTCCCAAGCCATATATCATAGACCTCTCTCCTTATCAGTGCACATCATTTTAACTTACCTTTTTAGAAGTTTTAGAGGTATTCCAAAGAATAGGCATACCATGATCTGTTTATATCTTCTTTGATAGCAAAGGGATTACATCCAGTTTCACTATTATACATAATGCTGCTATAAGATCCTTGTGTGGAATTTATTACACTGCTTTCAACTCCTCGATTTGCTTTGTTTCCTTTTAGTCAGAGACTATGATATATTTGTAACAATTTTGTGGTAATTATTTTATAGGGAAATTAATTTTATCACTGAATAACGACATGTATGGGGAAGCTGCACTTCAAGGTCATCCATCTCAGTATTCTGGAGAAAAATCATGAAACTTAGAAGGTATTATGGTTGCTCCATCACATTCTAACAAGTCATGTTAACAATTTAAAGTTGAATCTTTGAATAGCCTCTACTCTTTCTGTTCAAATGAAGGATGACGTTTTCTTGTCTTGAAAACTTCTGACTCCAGGGGCTCTCAGTTGTGCTTCAGAGAGTGTAAGATATTGGTGTTGTATTTATTTCTCTTCACCTATAGGCTGCATCTTCTAAAGATCATAGAATTGAACATGGTCCAATCGATATATATGATTTGGTTCAAAAATTCAAAGTAATGAACCCAAGATAGGAATCTATAACTTTGGTTCTTAATAAAGAATTTCCTTTGATATCCTTAAGTCCCTGTCATTACTTGTAAAACCTCACCTATGGGTGAAGAGATGTGGTTCTGCTGGCAATGTCTGGCTTGAACATCCATAGTTGATCCTGCCACATCTGTAGGTAGATTAGACTTGACCTCTTGATGACCTCTGCCCTTGGTCTTTGAGCTGGGAAAAATAAGAATTTAAAAAAGTTGCAGTTATTAGCACTCAATACTAGAAACGCCCATTAAAGAGTGTGTTTGGTTTGGTAAACCAAAGGGAGTATAAGCAGAACAAAGTATTTAATATCTATAAAATTTCAAAAAATTCTAATTTTTAAAAATATAACTCTAGTTTTGCCACACTGCAAACTGTGTATATATGAATGAAGTATCCCTCTGTCCATTTCTTCAGTTGTTTCCATTGATTTGATGGATTTATCTTCTAACCCGGATTCCAAATGTGAAAGAACATCTTGGTCCTTCAAAGAAAAGAAACCATTGAAATATAATTTTCTTTTAGCTCGGCATCCCACAGGTTTGAGGAATAAATGATCATGTAATGATACAATGATTTTGAAACCTAATTGTTAATTAGGGGGGTGTAAGAGATGATTGAATGGTGGTTCATCCCTATGGTCAGGGGTATTGTACACATGGACGTGTAAACACGATTCAGGAAGCTGCTTCAGCTCCGTGACATCCCTAAGAACCACAGTGCAGGAGGATCTAGGTACACAGCCGTCTGCCTCGATCTCCTGGGTTACATGTATATCCAGGGGTCTTGACAGTGGCTTCAGAGCAGCTAACTTTTATCTATTTCTCCCTTTCCTTATCTCCAGTTTATCTCAAACAGTCCTGACTACCATATTTTAAAGTAAGAACAATTGTAGTTATCTACATGAGTTTCTTGTTCATTATTGCAGAGTAATAATCAAGGATACCGTTAAATATCATTTAATTGACCTTATTAAATTTGTTTTACCTTATAATTGATTAGAACACTGCGTTTAGTTCGGCGTTTGATATTCACCAAGCGTGTTAATCTGCTTACAACTGCTAGGTGCCTCATTCCTCTTAGAAGTGTATCTTTGGCCCATCACAAGATTTTAATGGCTCAAATCATCATAAATTAAGATAATGTACTGTCTTTTGGATGATAGGGAGGCATATGGGTCCATTTTGGAAATATGCCCATCTGTCTTTGCTCCCCATGGGAAGTTTCTGGTCACTAGGTCTCCAGGTGGCTTGCACAAGCCCTAGGTCTGTAATAGCTTGGTGCCTCTCCTTCTAATTGGGGTAGAAATAAAGGAGATTAGAGAGACTTATTAAAGTTTTGGTTGCATGAAGTCTTCTATGAAGACCATCCATGCATATTGTTCTGGATAGCTCTCTGTTCCTAAGACTACTAGTTATTTTAAGGGCTTGTCGGGAACTGTGAAAGGTCTGATATTTTACCTTACCTGCAAGCTAATAAGTTAGCCTACAATGGTTTAGCAGATGCTGACAAAAGACACAAGACCCATGGGTCAGAGACAAAGGACTCAATGACACAGCAATAGCAGTGGCCAGAGTATCATCATCTGCACCGGCTCACTAAATCTCACTTCCTACAGGGTGATACACAGTGGGCCAGGTGACATGCAGAGGGTTGCAAGATCTCAGAGCCTAAGGAACTCAAATCTTTGATAAGGGGCAGGATGTCTGCTAACCTTTGTCCTGGAGGGTGTTATTTTTATTATACTGGGCAGTAAGCAAGCCTGCCCTTTGTTCTAGAGTAGGCCACTATTTCTATCTCCCAAGGCTGACAGCTCTACACACATCCTTGAAAAGATAACCTGGTCTTACTGATTTTCAAAGATAAGCTTGAATGAGACTTGATCATCATTCAGTTCTTCTGTTTCCTTTATTGAGATTGTGCAAACATGCTCTTTTCTCTGTAAAGTTCACTAACTTTATTCATACATAAGGGATGCTGTTGGTTTTATTTATTAAGTTGAAATTGTCTTATTAGAGCAAATGATGAAACTGTTATGGGTTGGATCTGAAAGTATGATTTCCAGGAAAAATGTGAAAGAAGATTAGTGCGCACAGAACTTTGCCACAAAGAGCTGATAGCAACTTAAATGATTTTAATTTGAATACTGTTTTATACAACTTTCTTCCATTTACTTCATCCTCTCTGCTTCCTTTAACTCTCATATGGGAATGGGGCACTTTCAGGGATTCACTGAACTCATTTACAATATTCAAATGGTTTTGTCTGTTGTGGTTTTTTTTATTGAGGTAAAGTTGACATACAACATTATCTCAGTTTCATGGGTACAACGTAATGATTCAATGTTTGAGTATATATTGAAATGATCACCACAATAAGTCCAGTTAACATTCGTCTATACATAGTTACAAATATTTTTCTCTTGTTATGAGGACATGGCATATTTCAAGGTGCAGAAGAATCAACGATGGTGTCATATTTTTCTATATACAGCTTGATGAATTTGGACATACGTATACACCCTTGAGACTGTCATCACCATCAAGACCACAAACAAATTCATCACCTTCCAAAGTTTTCTCTCACCTCCTTTATTACTATCATTCTGTGGTAAGAACTCTTAGTATCTACTCAAGTAGTAAATGTGATGTATGCAATAGAGTTTTGTTAGCTGAAGGCACTACGCAATATCCTACATCTCCAGAACTTATTTATCTTGATAACTGAAACTTTGTATCCTTTGATAATCAGCTCCCCATTTCCCCATCCCTCCAGCCCCTGGCAACCACCATTCTAGCCTCTGCTTGTATGAGTTTGACAATTTTACATTCCACATATAAGTATTTGCCTTTCTCTGTCTCTCTTATTTCACTTAGCATAATATCTTCTAGGTCCCTCATGTTGTCAAAAATGGCAGGAATTCCTTCTTTTTTCAAGGTTGACGAATATTCCATTTCTTTATCCATTCATCCATCAATGACGTTTAGGTTACTTCCATATCTTCGCTATTGTGAATTAGCTGCAATGAACATTAGAGTGCAGATATCTCTTTGAGACCCTGATTTCAATTCCTGTGGGTATACACCAGAAGTGGGATTGCTGGATCATATGCTAGTTTTCTTTTTTGCAGGAACCTCCATACTGTTTTCCATAATGGCTGTACTAGTTTATATTCCCACAAGGTTTCCTTTTCTCCACATCTTCACCAATATTTGTCATCTTTAGTTTTTTTGATTATCGCCATCTTAACAAGTGTGAAGTGATACCTCATTGTGGTTTTGATTTGCATTCCCTGATGATTAACGATGCCAAACACCTTTTCATACACCTGTTGGCCACTTGTATATCTTCATTGGAAAAAGTCTATTATGATCTCTTGCCCACATTTTAAATTGACTTGTCTTTTTGTTATTGAGCCAACAGAAAAAAAGGAGAACAAAATTTCCAGGCGTTATGGGTGCTTCCCAGTTGATGCAGACGGTTTTGTGTTTACAGTGGTACCAAAAGGTCATGTTTCGTGCTTTTTCTTCAGCTTGTTATAAGACCAGCAGTAGCTGCGGCATGGCAGATAATCGGGATCTTCTGGGTTTGGAGGTTTACAAAATAAATGAGTGGTAAGGAATTTTTTATATTTCCAAGGAAATTATTGTGATCGTAGTCCACGGAATCCAGGATTAGATAGGTGTAGGAGGAAATTAAGGTGAGGATTGGTGATCTGGCATTACTTCTGATCTTGAGGGACAGGTATCTACTGTATGAGTGTTTGAATAAAAATATTAGGGAACAGGAATTTGTGGTGGGTGAATATGTTTTCTGAATTATTTACTTTTGAACATAACCACTAGGATTATGTGAACATCTGGGAGATTGGAGGAAGTCGTTAACAGGAGGTGGTTGATAATATCACTATTGATTTAACCTCTATGAACAACAAGTGGTCAATGGATTAAGCAAATGAGTAGACAGAAAACACAGAAATGGTAAGATTTGGGTTTTAGTAAGGACTGGGGACTGACTGTCCTGAGTGGGAGTGCCAGGACTTGTGCGGTTGAGAGTGACAAGGACAAGAAGAGAATAGAATCACACTCAAACAAGGAGGGGGTGTTAACAGGATGGAGGAGGAGAAATGATCTGGAGTAGCCTTGAATTTTGACCTTGAGCTTTCTGTTCTTGATGCAAATCTGCCTGATGACATCCCAGGACACAGGTCAGATCTATCCCCAGAGGATAGAGAGGGGGTGGAAGTAAAAACAGCCAGGATAATTGTCCTAAAAAGGCAGGCTTCTTTTATCATTTGACCCACTTTCATGATTGGTTTTTGTAGGATAAGAGGAAAAGAAGGATGATAAGAAGGATGACAGTCACGTCTTCGCAGAGGAAGCAGCATAACTGTGAAAACCAGTCCAAACCATAGCCTGGTTTAAGCATCTCCATGCCTTTGAGGATGTCCAGTGACATATTCAAGAGGACGATGACTAGAATGCCATCACATGCTGGCAATGATGGGTCTCTGGGAGGATTCCTTGGACCAGCCCCACCAAGTCTGCTGGGCCGAGAGACCGCAAGGACTCCAGGCCTGCAGTAGTGCAGGACAACTCGTAAGTCCTTTCAATCTGGCCAAAGCATTGCAAAAACTTGCACCTAGTCACACAGGTGAATCCCTGCCAGGTGTGCTCGCAGGTGGTCTGCATTCCAGGTCCCTTGAGCACTCCTGCTGGCCTTCAGATTTGGCAGAGATGATTCCAGGAGCTGCTATGGGCATTCCACAGCTCGACTGCCAACAATTTCTGACGACTGAAGAAGGTATCAGGAAGGAGGAAAGGGCAGTGAAGAGCACAGGAGCGATACTGGTGATAGCACTGATGGCGGACAGACTTGCTAGTGAGGCAGAGAAAGTGAGGGGCCAAGAAGGCCATCCTGACAGCAGATGAAATGGAGCAGGTACCTCAGTGAGGTCTCATGGCTGCGTCCCTAATGTTTCCTTGCTTTGAGCTCTTGAACTTTTAAAATATACCAATACTTTTCTTGTATTAAACTCTGCTGCGTGACATAGAAAATATAGATAGAGGTTTCTTTCTGAGGTGAGAGGTTGAGTTGCAGGTGAGGAGAGAAAGATCTTCCTTTTTCATGCTGTTTTCTCATTTTCCTTTACTATGTACAATATTTATTTGTATTTTAAAGTCAGCAGCCAGTTATCAACGTCACGGGATGATTCAGCTTTTCCCATCACAGTCACAGTAAAACCTACATAAAATGGATTATTCTTTTTGTGTAATATTCCAATAGACTCCAAAATATTATTTCAAATCACTTTTGTGTCTATGTTCTCAAATTAGATATTTACTTCTAGGTCTCCATTTTTCTGTTCTCTGTTGCATGCCAATTCAGAGTTGCATCTAAGGAAATACCAGATTTCCCACAGTTTTTTAGATCCATATGTGTTGGAAATGTGATTCATGGAAATGGACATGGCAGTTGGGGGATCGTGCTATTACCGAAAGAGAACTTTTCAGCATCAGTAATGCTGAAAGAAACCACTGCTTGTTGGGATTTAGTTGTCTATTTGAGGGATCAAGCTTTCACTGTTGGCACTTCTCTTTCTCTTTGGAGGGAAAGTACGGCCTTCCCAGTATTTCCATTACCAAATCACTTTCCTGGGTGGCTGTGCCATGTCAGGAAGGTCTTGAGATGACGGGAACCAGGGTTCATCCTCAACTTCTGGCTGTTCTGACAAGGCTTCCCTGGCAGAGTGCAGCCTGTGTGTCTGGGTGACACTTGCAGCCATCAGAAAGTAGGGGATACCTCACAAGTGCCAAGCGATTCATCTGTCCCTTGTCTTACAGGGTGTTCCCAAGTGATGAGGTTCAAAATGCCACTTGGTAACCATTTGAAATCTCCTAGTCATGGGGTGGGTTCTCTGTGTGAGCTCAGAGCAGTGTCTGTTCAGCACCAGATGGGAAGCATTTCAGTATTTTAATTGATAAGGCTGTGTTCATGCACGTCCATGGACCATCAGTTCAGTGGCATTCCCTGCTGGAGCCCCCCACACCCCTGTCATACCTCATCTTTCAAAGCTCCAAACAGTCTTCACACCCAGGAGGTTGTGGTAATGTAACCACAGCACAGGATTGGGGAAAAAAACACAACCACCCAGGGGTGACACATTTTAAGGGCTTGGGCCCAATTGCCCCATTTGGACGAGTTGGTAACACCAACACTTAGTATGTAAACTGGAGGATTGTCCAAGATCACGGACCTAAGAACGACACGGGCTCAGATGTCACCTTGGACAGCAAGGGCCAGTGTAGAGTCACTCACTGGCCAGGATTATGGTCCCTTATACTGTCAAAGTAGAGCTCACCGGGGATCCTCTGGCCAAGCCAGAGAGGAGGCTTGGGACCTTCTAGGGAATTTCTGCCCTAAAGGGAATTGCTTAAGGAAGGCAGGGGTGCTGAAAATCCTAGTTCACAGGGAGCAGTCATGTTTATGGAACGAGGCCCAGCAGTAGCCTTAAAAGCTGCATCACAAATCTTTCCGCCTGGATACAAAACAAGCAGGAAAAGGAATTCAGAGTCTTGGACAAGGATCACAGCAGGATTCAAATCCAGGTCAGGGGTGAACAGGGAGCCCCTAGAGGGGCCTCAGGAGCTAGATCCTTCCTGTCTTTAGTCCATTTGCAAATGAGCTTCCTTGGGCCTTGTCCTCTCCAAGTGCACGTTTTGATCTTTTTACATTGTTTTCCCCACTTAGAGCTGATGCAATTCCAGAGATTGAACTAGAAAACTACAAGTTCCTAAAATTTAGTCAAAAGAAATCTCAACAAGAGAAGCAGAAAATGTTCCCTGTTCCTCAAGAATGTAGAAAGGCAGCCCCTGCCTGTGGCACGACATGGTCCTGGGTAGTGCTGTTTTAAAGACACCCACATTTCAGTGGTTGTTGCTCTGCCTGTGAAAGTACCTTCAACATTTAAATCCCAAGAGAACGGGCGGGGGGCCATGTCTGCTCCCGGAGGAGTTGAATGATACTGAAATGAACTGGTCTTCGGAATTAGGGGGATTTGGGGGTGTCCCCACTAGCCAGGGAAGGGGCTGGCCCTTCTCCCTTCTCCCACATACAATAAGCTGATGACCCGGAAGAGTTCGTGATTCAAGGAGAAATGTGAGATTCAGTGTCTCACTTACATGCCTACAGAAAGCGAGAGAACCACACCACAACTCCCAGACTGTAAAGGGAACAGGACTTTAATATAATATTCAAATATGGCATTTATTGTTTACAACAAATAACTACTGCCCCTCCACAATGTGTGACAGGATCTCTGGACTGGCCAACAGGGAGAGTCCACCCCTGCCCTCACCCAACTCCTGCCCGGCCTCACCTATCACTCTCGTTGAGCAGCTCCATGTCCTGGAACCAGGCCCCAAATCGCTCCTCAGGCTCTAGGTTGTAATTCTTTGTGGCCACCTGGAGCAGCAGGATCTCCCTCATGACTGGGTATTCCTGGGACCAGAGGGAATGAGAGGCTGAAGTTAGGGCCTGGGTGAGGGATGCTGCATGGGCCTTGTCGGGTGTCAGGGGTGGGGCAGGGACCAGTCCTGGGAACTGTCCTTCCCTCCAGTTCCTACCAGGTTTTACCTGTTCTCAGAATGGGAATAAGCAGCGCCTCCTCCAGGATTTTCTCCTTGATGCCATCCTCCCCTCAACCCACCTGCCAACTGGATGGGTCTCCCACTTCTCTGTTATCAAACTCGTCCACTCAATGTAAGATACAGGGGGTGGAGCCAGGGACTGTTCTGTCCAGAGGGTCTCTGAATTCCTCCTCCTTCCCCTCCCCTGAAGGGGGTGCGGCAGCTGTTCACTTCAGTCCTCTTGTCAGGTTGATCTCATTCTCCTGGAAGGCAGACAGCCAGAGTCCATCAGACAGAGCCCCCTAGCCTGACTAGCCCCCTATGCCCACCCCTTCTCATGTTGCACTACTGCCAGGTCCCCAGAGGGGGCCGGGCATGCAGAGAAAACAGGACTTGGACCTAGGCCTGGCTCTGGGATCCAGAGAAGGGGGACATGGGGGAGAGGCTAAGGGACGTGGCAGCACAACCCTCTCTGATGACAGACTTGGAGTCTGAGGCCTCAGGCAGAGGGGACTGCTCAGCCACTTATGTGCTGCCTGACTTGGAGGGGCCCGAATCCTCTCTCCCTCCACGGGCAGCATGGGAGGGAGAGGCTGAGTCCAGCTCAGATAAAACCTCACGCAGCTGTGCCATCAGGCAGCTCTGAGCTTCCCCAGCCTGGGGAACCGGAATGGGTGTCTCAGGTGGAACCTCTGTTCACTCATCCCTAAGATGTGCCTGATGCCCCAGCTCCCAGAGGCAGCTGTGAGGCTCTCAGGAGAGATGTACCAAGTGCTGAGAGCTCAGAGCTCAGTTCAGGGGCTCCCACATCCCAATGCTCAGGATCCTGGGCCTCAATGCTTGGTCCTCAGGTGCACCCACCTCGAGATTATCACCCATCAGCAGGTGCAGCATCAGCAGGTGACCAAGGAAAGTGCCAATATAGGGGATGACACTCTGTGACATCAGAGTGTGGGTGGGATGAGTCCTTGCTCTCAAGTCGGCCCCCTGCAGACCCTCCCCTGAAAAGTCCTCACCCTCAGCCTCTTGGCCCACCCCAGGGTTCCCACGGGGAGCAGCCTAGGACCCTTAGCAGCCTCCCCTCAATTCCTCCTCCCTTCACACCCCAAGAACACCACACTCCTCCTCCTCACCTCCCAGGGGAGGCTTCTGGCAAATCACAGGGTATGCGGTCCCTGGTCCTCCCCACAACAACCATCCTGCACCAGATCTCCCAGGCCCTCCTCCTGGTCACTTCTACTGGGGGATTCAGGCACTGTGGCAGCAAGAGGAAGGACCGTCCTCTCTTGATTTGAGGCCTCCAGCTGGGAGGGCAGAGCCCCTCCCCCACAGGCACACTCACCTGCTGCTGCTGCTGCTTCTCCTGCACTCTATTGGGGCTGATCTGCGGGGGGGTAAACGTGGAGGGCCCCTCCTGCCAGGGTCGAGGAGAGTGTCAACGGGCCATACTCCCCTCACCCCATTTCTCTCCAGCACCACTGGCCTCCAAACCTGGACATCTGACTCGAGTCAACTGGTACCAATGCCAATACATCCTCCAAGATGTTGTGATTCTAGAACAAGCCCAGCTCCAACTTTCACTCTGGGTGTGAGCTTGGGCTTTCTGTCTGGCCTCCCTGAGCCTGTTTTCTCATATGGAAGGTGTGAGAACTCCAGCTACCTCACAAGTACTCCTGATGACTCAGTGTCACATGACTGTCATCATTGTGCTCGCCCTCACCCCTCCAGGTGGAGCAGGCAGAAAGCTCCCACAGTCCTGTCCACCCTCTTAACTCATCACCACCCTGTGAGGCCTGCACCACACAATCACCATCCCTCCCTTCCCTGATGAGGAGACAGAGACCCAAACAGGGGCAGTGAGTTGCTCAGGGGCCCAAAGAGGAGAGGCCGCTTGCCCCTCCCAGCCAGATGCCCTGTTCCCACATCCTCACCTAACCCGCAGCCCCACCACTGACAACAGTCCTGTCCTCTGAGCTCTTCAGCTTGGTCCTGGGCCAAGCAGTGGAGAGGACGGGGTGTCTTGGGCGTCTGGTTGCATGGCTCCTGCCTGCCCCAGTCTCGTGGAGTGTCTGGCCCCCAGGCTTGGCCAGAGGCCATGCCAAAGCCTTCTCCTCCCCAAGGAACCCCTCAGGACATTCCCCTGCCCTGAACTCTTTCTTTATCCACTCAGGAACTGAACCCCCAATGTGCCACCTCTGATCCACAGGGAAGGTGGTGACAGGACGCTTTGCTTCCTCATTTACGTGAAGCTCCTAACGTCCTTTCAGCAGGATCCACTAAGAATCCATGAGTTACCTAGATGCTTCTCATAAGCCCCTGGGGGCATATGTCATTGCCAACCAGGCACTCAGATGAGACTCTTGTGGTTGACTCGAGTGACTGCTCTAAGGGTCCGGGGGTGGTCCCCGAAAGCACACACATCTGTCTCTGGTCCAGCCGTTCAGGCCCAAGGATGAGCAGCCTGTTTGTCCACCTGGACCATGGGAATCCTCTGCCATGCATGTCCCTGGGACAGGCAGGGTGTCCTCCCCTTGGAGACGTGGTGAAGACAGAAGGAGCAGCAGGGGCCTGGCTTCCTGAGGACAGGTTAAGGCTGAGGGCTAAACCCACCGCAACAGCTTGGAAGAAGCTACATCCAGCAGGATGGACGTGCATGGAAGCCAGAGACCTGCTGATGGCACCAGCTCAGCAACTCCTCCTGGAACAGCCCAACCAACACCACTGTGTCCCATGACCAGGGCCTCCTGCCCAAAAATGGCACCCTGCTGCCCATGAGCTGAACAGATCCCTCTGCTTGTTAACCTGGACAAGATAGACTGGAATGTTTCAGAGAAAGTTCAAGTGAGAAACTATCAAAACCACAGCCTGCCCAGTAACCCTGCCCCTCTCCCCCTTCCTCTTTTTTCCAGACCCGCAGCCTCCACTCTATCTTGGTCATCAGTTCTCTGCTCAAGGACTCATCTTGGCTATAGAGCTCCTTAAGTTTTTCAGAGCTTTACCTTAGGGGAGGGGAAAGAGGGAAGGATAAATTTAGGGATAATGTGAGGGGTCTGAGTGCAAATCCCTTTTCTTTGACAACCCAAGAGATTCAACCTGCCTGGAGGAGTGTTCTCACTGGGCTCCTCTGAGCACTAAGGTCTCATGGGACTGGGAGGGGGCTCTCCTGTTAGTCACTGGGGTCTCCACTCTCCAGCTCTACAGAGCAGCTCTGTTTTGAACACTATGAATTTCAACTGACCATAGAGTTCTGTTGCTATAAACACTTGGAAATCTCCAATGTGGCTCAACCCAATAGCTGACATTTAGGGAAACCGAGTCCTGAAGCAGAACTGGTTCACTAAGGTCACCAGGAGACTTAGAGACCAACTACCCACTCCCAGGCCCTGTCCCCATCATTTGCTGCCTCCCAGGAGTTCCCGGCTGACTGAGGCACCAATGGCAGACATACAGGAGATCCCCCATCCATCCTGGTCCTCCTATGCAGAGAGGCCTACCCACAGGGAAACTTACCCCCATGTGTTCTTCAGGTGGCTTGTGGAGGTTTTCTGCAGAGCAGAGATGAAAGTGCGGGACGAGGAGAAGTTCTTCCAGATCTCACACTCCTGGGGAAGGGAAGAGAATGAGGTGTGAGGTTGGGCACTGGAGCCCCGCTTGCTCTAGCTTCAGTCCCCTTCTATTTACATCTCCCCTCCTGGATGAGACAGATTCTCAGGGAGCCCCAGAAGGACATTTAGGATTCAGAAAGTAACACTCACAAGGTGGAGGAGTTTAGCTCAACCCAGGGAAGGAGCCAGGTAGGAAGTGAGCATCCTCCCACTGGGACCTGGAGTCAAGGTCAGCAGGGCCTCTGGCAGGAAGGGCCTAGGGACTTGCAGGAGCTTAGACCACACACTTCAATCCTGGGAGCTGATAAAGGTGGAGAGGCAGTTCCCAAGTCTCCAGAGAGGGGCTCCACTGGGCCTCCCACGGTACACCTGGGCCACCTGGACCCAGTGCTCTACCACCCTCGCCCTGTACTGGGCTGTCATGCTCACGTCACCGAGGCAGGTGGTGATGACGAGGCTGGCCACCCTTCTGAACTGGTCGATGGTGGCCTGGATGGTGGGTGTCTAGTGCTCACTGCCAGGCTTATTCTTCTTGTGCCAGGTGGATCCCAGGCACTGAGAGGGCACCACCTTCCAGAAGAGCTCCTGGGGGACAGGGGAAGTGTCATCCAGCCCTGCCACAGGCCACCTCTGTGTCCACAGCCACTAAAGTCCCACACAGTTTTCACAGTTTACAGCTAGAGCTCAGGAAGCTCAGGATGTGGCCTGAGCCTTGTGAGAGTCCCTGGGTTTTCTTCTCTGTCCACCGAGGGTACCCAACACAGGATGACCCAGGGCCCAATCACGGTAGGGAAGGGAGAGGGGTATTTGCACCCAGCCCGTCCTGGCTAACTCCAAGCTCCAGATGATGGCTCAACTCTGCTCATCCCAAGGGGGCATCTGCCACCACCCTGATCTCCACTCTGGTCCCACTCTCCATTCTGATGCACATTCCCCCGTGGCAGCTACAACCACTGGCCTTGTCTGTCTCCCTTGTAGTGAAGCACACATCAGGTGTCAAGTCCTGAGGCTGTTGAGCCTCCTGAGGAGACGGCTGGGCCACCGTAGACCTGGCTGCACACACTGAGCTCCCCTCCACCACTGATGGGCCAGGCCCTGCCCAGCTTTCCATCTCTTCTACCTCATGGAGCCAGCACAGGCACTCTGTGGAGCAGGTCCTGTTAGTGTCCACCTCTACGGTATGCATGTGGACAGCAAAGGCTTGAGGGTTCCGGGAGTTGCCCAGGTCATATGGTTGGTAAGGGGTGGAGCTGGGATTTGGGCCCAGATCATGGGAGTCTGGATCAGAACTGGGGCAACGATGGCAGAGGGAAGGCCTGTTCCACCCCGCCCTGAGAGCCCAGCTGCTCACTGCATCCATCACGGTCAACTGCTCTACCACCTGCTTAGGAGAGAAGGCCGTGAGGTTGGGCTTCTTCTCATGCTCCTTAACAGCCACAGGTGGAGACGGACTTCCCACTAGAAATGATGATCCAGGTGACTCCAGCTCAGCAGCTCCCACTCCTGCTGGAGCCAATGTTGGCCCTTGCTTTAGCTCCAACGCTGCTGATGGAGGTGACTCTGGCTCCAACGCTAGAAGGGGTGTTGTCAACAGAGCTGGAGCCAGCTCTACCTCCACCACTGCCCACTGCTCTGCTTCTGCCACTGACTGGAGCTCTGCAGCTGGCGCTACAGTGGGATAAAGAGAAAGATTCACCCACATAGCTGACTTTCCATGTGTCCTTCTGAACAAAGGAAAAATCCCACTTCCCTTCCAGGAATATCCAGCCTGCAGTCCCCCTTACCCTCTGCCTCTGCCTCAGTGGCCTCCAGAAGCTCACACCAGGCAAGGGTAAGAGGGTCATGGCAGCTCAGCTCCGAAACAGGCAAGGTTACCTGCATGTACATCCCCTTTAGCTTGAAAAAGGGACAGCCCCAGTCTGGTCACTCCCTAGTTCTGGTCCAACCTGGTTATCTCAAGGTCCTGAGTGTGGAGACCCTCTGTTCCTGTTCTCATCTCAGAGCAGCACTGGATGGTGTTTGTGGCCTCAGGCACCTTCCCCTTGCCTAGTGAGTTGGTGAAATTGAAACCATTGGGCAGCTCCTCGATGACCTTCTTACTGGAGATCTGCAAAGACTGCTCCGGAGCTGGGCCTGAAGGAATCAGGGGCTGCCTGCACACTGCCACTGGGGTCATCCCCCAAGAGAAAGTCTGCTCCTCAGTTCAGGCACAGAGGGACATCCCTGCAAAGAACTGTGGTCAGGCAGGAAAAGAGATGAAACCTCTATGGCTCAGTAACATAAGAGTAGAGGAGCTCACCTTCTCATGCTGCCAGCCATGACCTGGGCTATGAACATGATAGGCCCACCACACTTCCGACACCTAACAAGCAGCTCCTGCCCAGGAATGGCCTGCCCCTCATACCCTGCCTTCTCCCCTCCACACAAACACACACAGACACACACACACACAAGATGAGGGACAAGGGGTGTGGGGCTGATCAGGTGGGATCACAGTTGTGACCTGGCCTGCACTAGCCTTTCCTGGGCTGCCCCGTGTTACCCTTCACTGCCTCCTGCCAGACACCCAGAGGCGTCGGGGATGAGGGCTGAGCCAACGTCAGCAACGACCAAAAAGTTTCTCTTTCTGGGTTTTTTTGTGCCTAGATCCTCCAAAAGTTGGGATACAACAACAAAATATTTTTTCCTGTTGACTGTCTCCAGTCAAGTGAGCTGGATGGGGGGCTGTGGGTGCCTGGTTACCAGAGTTCTAAGATCTTTTGAGGTCTATGACCAAGGAAGTGAGGTCTTTTTTCAAGACTCCTTTACCTAGGCCCCTTCCCTCAATCAGACTTGTCCAGAGCTGCCCCCTGTGCCCTGGCTGCTAACCCTCCTCCCCCATGTCATCTCCTGAGCTGTACACAAGGAGCCTACACAGCCCTAGCCACAGCTCCCTGGAACCCTAAGTCGGGTCCTAGCTTTGAGGAGACAGAGATGAATGCAGACCTCCTTTTTCTTACCAGTTCTTCATCCTGAGAAAGTCCCTGTACCTCTCAGGTCCTCCCCAGTCTCTAAACCTGCACCATGGGGATCAGGCTAGAATCTACTTCCTAGAGATGTCGCCCCGTGTATATGACATAATATCTATTACCTCTGTGGGCTGGTGTCACATGAACCTAAGGCACAAACTTAGAGATGGAAGAATAACAAGAAGGGGTGACAGGTAGCACAGACCACCACTCAAAACAGGCCTGGATGAGTGACGTCAGCATGACGTTGTAAGGAGCTGGGCTCCTCTGTGCAGGCAATGTCAACTCCGGAGGGAGCCAGGAGGGGCGCCAAAGATTCACAGGACTCTGCAGCCCTTCTGCAGCTCACTAGTGTGGAGGGGCACCAAGGCTTCACCTTGGCCTCTGTCTCCAAGTTCACATAAAGGAGGGTCGGTTTCTTCCAAGAGTTTTATAGTTAATAGTCAAAGATTAATAATGTAATAAAGGCACAACCACTTGAGTATTCGTTTATATTGAGACATTAAAATATCAAGCAGGGAGGATTAAAAGAAAGACCAAAAGTATATTCTTAGTTACTGCTATTTCTTTAAATGAATCATTCTGGATAAAAAGTACTTTATTATATTTTTTTCAAGTCCCAATAATCAAGCTGAATATATCAACCAAATACTTACCACGAAGAAGAGACTGTTGTCACGCTAAAGCAGCACAAAGTAAGACTAAGCTTTTCCCACTTTCTGTAGGGCTCTCCAACAAACAATGCTGCTTACTTTTTAATCCTCGGACAATCTATTGACACAAAAACAATAAAAAAATCAGTAAACAATTTACTTCATTAGGGTCTGTCTCCATCACAAGTACAAACACAACAAGAAGTAAGGTTGTACTTGAGGGAACATAGCAATAGCAGAAGGGAGAATTAGTATTTAGTTCAATCTAGACCTTATTCCTTTATCTTTCTCCCTAAAATTATGTTGGACTTAAAAGCATATAAGCATAAAAGAAATGAACAAAGCAATTTGTGCCTTAATGATGCAAGCACGGTCATTTCTTTAAAACTAGAGTACACTAATATCTTGGATGAAAACTTAATGGAGGATACTGCTAAGGGGAGTGTAAATCGCTACAACCACTTTGGACAGATATTAACAATTTCTAGTAAAGTTGAAGATACCCAACACCAGGAAGTCCAGTCCTATGTATATATCCAAAAGCTTTCCCACAGGAACATAAGGAAACATGCATAAGAAAGTTCATAGCAGCATTGTTTAGAATTGCAAAAGAATGTAAACAACTTAAATGTCTGTCAAAAGGAAAATGGATAAAAAAATTCTGGTATATTCATACAATGGAATACTACACAGCAATTAAAATAGATGAACAATCAATAAGGCTACTTCTTAAAAATAATGTTAAGCAACTAAAAACACTTCTGAACAAATATGGGTACAGTATCATATCATTGTACAAAGTTTAAAAACAGGTAAAGTAATGCTCTATATTGTTTATGGATACATACATATGTAACAAAAGTATAACAACACGTCTAGGAAAGAAAAAGAATAAATTCAGCATACTAGTAATGTTACTTGCAAAGAAGGTATAAAGTAAATATGGCAAAATATTAAGATTGAACAACTCTGGAAAGTTGGCTTACCCATTGGTCTATTAATTTTCTATATGATTGAAACATCTCAAAAAATATGGTGAGAAATATAGTATTCTGTGTAAAAGACAGTAAATACTTTGTAGAAGGTAGTAATTCCGTAAAGTAAATAGAAGTGCCAAATGAGCTGAGAATAGTTTTCAGAATACTCTCCTTTGCCTCCTAACCATATACAGTTCATAGCGATTAGGATTATTTTTTGAAAGGTTACATGTTCTTCCATGAACCCAGCAAATATTTTCAATCCATTTACTATCTGAGAAAATGAATGTAGTCACAGATTCAGTATACGTTATGAATTATCGGCATCTTTATCTTAATGAAGACTTAACTGCTGAAAAATACTTGCAGAATTCATTATAGCAAGCTATGATGGACAAGCTTTACAAGGAAAGTTCATCTTCACCCCACCAACTGTACATTCAGACCATATTGAAGAGTCATGCTTTCCTGTTTACTTAGATTCCTAACTGCAGCAGAAATGAAAATCAAGACTGAAACAATGCCATTCAAAGAAAACCAGATACCCAACTAGACTAGGACAGAAGTCTAGAAATAAAAAGGGGATTCCTAAATGTATCAACAAAACAAATGCAAGTAAAAGAATTTCCTAGTCTTAACCATCACAGTGGTTGAGAACATGTCTCGGAATCTGACAAATCCGGATTTGTATCCCTACTCTGCCAAAGCTGTGGACCAGGAGGTAGAAGTACGAGTTCTAGATCAGGTTCCCACAACTCAGATGTGTTTCCTTGATCATGTCTTCACTTCTCTAGACTAAGATCCTCATCTGTAATAATCCCTAATTGAAAAACTGTTGTAAGGGAGAAAATGCCTTGGCACACAGTAGGTGCTTGATAATTCTGATTTAAAGGTCAGAAGGGTATAATGAAAAGAAGATGGGCTTTGGAGTAAAGCAAGCCTAAGTGTGAGTCCCACTGTGTGAATCACTGAACCTCAGTCTGTTTCTTCATCTGTGCAATGGAGATAAGATTATCTACCCGATAGAGTTTTGACGAAAATTAGCCAGGCATTGAGTTAAGAATTAAGTAAGTTAATGGATAGAACGTGCCTAAACTCCAGTATTTGACACAGAGGAGGTGATCTACATTAATCCCCACCTCTTCTAAACCACCTATGCTTAATCTAGGATCCAGAGACAGAAGTCAGAGACTGTGCTCTCTTGCTATTGCATGCAGAAGTCTTGGTACATGACTGTGTTTCTCTGAAGAGAAAGTCCATGGATTTCTCATTCCCAGAACTATATCCTAATAAAATAACTGAAAACAGAGGGGAGACTGATATGCACTGTTATCAACTGAGGACTTCCTTGCAATAGTGGAAAAAAACGGCAAATTCGACCTGGGGATGGAGGGATGGTTAAAAGAGTAATTCAACAGCTTATGAAGCCAATTATACCCTGACCCCTAGCCTATGTGTTCCAAAACAAGCTAAGAACCACTATTCTGAGGCATTTCCCAGTTCTACTATTCTGTGATTCTATCTGTGCAACTCTTGAGTAGAGATTTGGTGGACTCTAACCCCTTCACCCCAGCCAATAACGCAACGCCAGCTAGTTCCTCAGATACAGCCTAGAAATCCATCCCACCTGCATTCACCACAACCCCCCAGGGGATAAAGGACGAGCCCCGATCCGCCTCCCGCCATCGCCCCCGCTGCCACGAGTCAGCGGAGGTTCAAGGGGGCCCGGGGCCTCTCCTCGGGGTTCAGGACAGGATCCCTCTGGCCTCCGCGTGTTCAGAACCCCGAGGCCCGTGGACGCGGTCACCCCGACTGCCCGCATGGCGGCCAGGCGAGAGCAGAAGGCTCTCTTCGGGCAGGCTGCGCGCCACCCCAGGAGAGACAGGCTGGCCTGTTCTGAGGAAAACCGAGGCAGCGCTGCCTGGGCTCCGAGTCCCGGGAGAAAATGAAATGGTATCTGCGAGCACACACTGCGGAGCCTGGCAGAGAGGAGAAGCCCCAAACCTCTAGCCTCCTCACCCTGGCCGAGTGCGGACTCCGGCGCCTCACCCGCTCCCTCCTCCGCTCTCTCCAGGCCGCGCGCAAGCGCTCTTGCGGACGAATTCCTGCCTCCCGCCCCCTCGACTCCCAGCACCCAATCACCCGCCAGAGCAGAAACCAAGAAACCAGTCCCGGCGTGAGCTTAAGGGGCCCCCGAGAGAAACCTCCGCAATAAAAACCAACGCAAAGTATTTCGTGGCCCGGAGGCGAACGCTTGAACAGCGAAGGATGGGAGCACAGCGCAGCGTTTAAAGGAAAAGTCTTCTCCATTTTGAGATTTTGAAACCGGCGACTTAACCCATGTATCCGTTTCCTTGAAAACTCGCAGTCTCATTCTTCAGGTCTGTAGACCAAGCGAAAGGAAAGCCTTGCCGAGTTCTTCCCAGAGCGCCCGTCAGTGCCGCTCAGCTCACGTTTCCGAACTTCACGTCGGCCCGGGTGTCGCACAGACGGAGGCGGGAACTGCCAGAAGCCTGAGCCCGGCCAGGCGACAAGGCTGGTTGACGAGTGGCCGCAGACCCTCAGGATGTTCCAGGCTTCCCCGGATAGCGACTTCAACCAGAGCAACGCTGTAGAGCGCTCCCGCCCCGGTCACTTCTGCTCCATCAAGGCTCATCCGTCTTCTGTCCCTCCTAAAACCGGGTTGTTATTCTTTGCCACGAAGTACACTTCAGTTTCCTCAAAGGTAGGGAGTTAATCGTGATCTCTCCAAAGTGTGATTTTGTCAATTTCTGAATAGCCTAAGCTTGGCTCCGATACTAGTGTCTCAAAAAAGTAAAACGTGAGACAGTTTCTCAAGTTTGAGCAACTAGTTTGGGGAGAGGTTTGCTGTAGGGGGAGCAGCGGGAGGAGAGTGGATTTGTTTGCTTCCCTTTCAGTTTTACTGCATCTTCCCCAATTGCAAAATGTACAGTGCTAAAAATAAATTCTACCTTTTAATTTAGTAATCTCAGGCTCAAAAATTCATCCTAAAAGAGTAATCCAAAAGAAAGAAAAAGTAAAAATACCTAAATTGATAACATTGCCTATTGTAATCCTGAAAAAAGTCATCAACCTCCCGGTCTAGTAATAGCACCCTATACGGTTATGATACATCAGTTTGATCATTAGGAAGCCAATAAAATAATTATCAAAAGTAAACAACTTGCAAAAAAAATTTCATATAAATTTAAATGAAAGAAAGCAGACTCCCTACTGGGTATTATGAATTCCATTATGTGAAAATATATATGCATAAGCAAAGATGGAGGGAAAGTATAAAAAATGTAACTTACTGTTAAAACAGTGGAATGAAGGATAATTTATCAATACTTAAAAATATCTTCAAATTTTTATTCTGCTTTTACAACTTTTTTAAATATCAAATCCTTTAAGTAACTGCTCCAGGGAAACTACTACGATTTTCGATTTTCCTCCACTCAATTCCTAAGGCTCCCAACCGACTCTAGCCTTGTATGGCCATTTGACGTGTGTGGCGTTAACAGAAGTGGATACACGTAGGCTCTGGAGCCAGACAGTCCTGGATTCCAGTCCCTTGAACTGTTCCTTTCAGGTGAACAGTAGTGAAAGAAAACACAAAAAACTACAAGTTCATTTGATAAAGAATATGCATGTTTATAAACCAATATTCAAAATAGCTGCACACATCTGTTTTCACTTGAATAAAAAAATCACATTGTGACAAATTTTGTAACCTTAACTTAAAATACATGAATATTAACATTTACTAATATAGTTACACATTTTGTTTACATCATCAACGGATGTGATGAAAAACAGCATGTTGTTATTTAAACACAGCAGGTTTTGATCAGCCTTTGAAAACTGATCCAAGAATGTGCGCTGCATTTAGTTAGAAACCATTTATTTCAACCTTTTTTGAACTCCTAGAGGTTTCCTACTCACATAAAATATTCCAAAGCCTCAGTTTAAAATAAAACAAAACAAAAGAACACAGGACCGCTGTATTTAATCTTAGAAGACTACAAAACAGCCTTGTTTAAAAATATGAAAATTCTTACAGTATTTTTTAAGTGTATGCTTTTATTTTTCACATCGAACTTACTTGATTGAACATTAAGCATCTGATATCTCAGGGAAGGCCAGCCCAGTATCCTGGTTTTCAGAGCTGAACAGGTGTTTCTGATGCAATCTATGGACCAGCAGAGACCCATTTGACTAAAGAAATAATTAATCAAGTGTTCTCTAAACATTGCTGCATAATGGAATCAACTGGGGAATCTTAAAAAAAGAAAATACTAGTGCTTGACTCCCAACCACAGACATTCTGATTTAATTGGCATGGGTTACAATTGGGGAACAAGTTTTAACAGCTGTCCAGGTGATTTTAATGTGCAGCAAAATTTGGAGCCACCACAATGATGCAAGACACACAGTGATTTAAATCACAATTAGCCACAAATGACAGATGCCTATAGAGGAGAACTCACTTTTAAGGAAGTTTCTCAAGTTGGAAATACTTTATAGTTTCTCTCTGTTTCTTAAGATCAAATTTATGCTTTTTCTGAAAGTTATAATGACTCTTTAATTAGTAGTCTTCAGAGGGGATTTATATTGTTAAACACTCAACAATTTTTTTCAACCATTAAGTTTAGGTTACTGTATATAATCACTGCTATACACTTATCTATTACGTGTAACAATACACTGAAATTACCTTCTAGGCATCAACAGTATTAAGAACCATCCATAGTTTATTGACTGTTTGAAGCATTCTCCACAGAACCCCTGAATTCAATAGCTGGTTCATATTGGATGTTAATACTTCTGCCTATGGTATAAGTTCACTGGCAGAGAGTAGAGTCAAGCGTTCTAGAATCTGTATCGTTTCCATATGTCTTACTGGGACAGCTGAAAATGCTAAAGGGGAAACTTAGCAGTCATAATCTAAATTCTATACAGCTTACCAAAGAAGAAGTAACATTTCTCTATCAGACTACAGGCCAAACAAATCAAGAAAACAACGTTGCTCTAAACGTAAAACTTTCAATCCTAGCCATAGTTTTGGCCATACTTAAAATAAGGACCTTAAGAAAAATTAATTTAGGTGTAGTTATTTCACAAAGAACAAAACATATCTCATTTAAGAAATCACATTAGTGACCCAAAGACAAGGTTCATTTCTTTGGTGATTCAGAAAGATTTTAAAAATTGATTGAAATATGAAAATATACACAAGTATTGCCTTTGGTAGTCACATTCATTTGAAAGATTGGAATTTGTTGATACCTATAAGGGTGGCCCCCTTTATAGGTTATAAGCACTCAGCAGATTGCTGTTATTCAATAATATCAATCCTGTGCTCTTCAATAGAACAGACACTAACCACATCTGGCTGTTGAGCACTTGAAATGTAGCTAGTCCAAAATGAGACGTGCAGTAAGTATAAAATATACACTGGATTCCTAAGACTTAGTATGGAACAACAGTAAAATATCTCATTAATCGTTGTTTATATCGAGCACCTGATGAAATAATATATTAGATATATTGGGTTAAATGAAATAATTATTAAAATTAATTTTGCCTTTGTTTTTACTTTAATGTGGCTATAGAAAGTTTCAAATTATATGTTAAAATTATATGTGTGTCTTGCATCTTATTTCTATTTGACAGTGGTGATCTAGAACACTATCCAGTAACCGCAAGTCCGTTGCTCTATTCCGTGGCACTTATTTCTGACTTCTTTCTATCGACCTTTCACACAACCTGTTCAGTGATATAACGTAGGACCTATGAGGTAACAGATACAAGCGTATCAGAAATAAATGGTTAAAACTCCTTAAACTCAAAGAGAATTATTAAAATTATATTCACGAAAACATTATTAATATCCCCAGGGAAATTCTGCATGATTTTAAGATTTCAATGAGCCTAACATCTCTTTGCACTACTAAAGGGGAAAAAGGAGTATCAATCTACTATACCTTCTTGGAGTTGTTTAAGAGAGTGGTTTTTGGCATTATTAGTCAGGAGCATTTCCCTTAACAGGGCGTCAGTCCCTGTGATTTTTTCTTCACAGATCCAATCTTTCACAATGCATAAATGCGAGTAGTTAGTTACAAGGAGACATAGTAAAGCAGAATGCGACCCTTAAAAATTTACAGAAAGTCAACTGGATTCTTCATTCTTAAACACAAAACTCATCTCTCTCCTCTCTCCCCCTCCCTTCTCCCTTTCACTCTCAGCAATCCAAAGGAAGTTGCACTTTTTGTGCATGCATACTACAGTTTGAGAACTTCTGTTAGGTAGTTCAGCCAGGGAATCTGCTTAGATAAAGATCCCCAAGTGATCTGATACAGGGAAGTTGGAAACTACTACTTTTATCAAAAGTTCTCAAGCTTTCTTCCACTCTATCCCAACATAAAAGTCTTTCATCAGGAAAAGTTGTTTGACATAGCCATAGTTCAAGAGTTGAGAGGGGGAGGAAAGAAAAAGAGGAGAAAAGAATGTCCATTTGGGGGAGATCATATATGATTTTAAAAAGGCCTCACTCAGAAATTCTGATGACTAGTGGTGTAGTGATTTGCATGCTCTGCTGCAGTGGCCCCAGGTTTGCAGGTTCGGATCTCGGGCACAGATCCACACACCACTCATCAAGCCATGCTGTGGCAGCATTCCACATACAAAATAGAGGAAGATGGGCACAGATGTTAGCTCAGGGCCAATTTTCCTCAACCAAAAAGAAAGAGAGGAAGGTTGGCAAAGGATGTTAGCTCATGGCCGATCTTCCTCACCAAAAAAATTTAAAAAAAGAAATTCTGATAGGCTTCTATAGGAGAACATGTCCTCTCCTCCAACTCAGTTGACAATCATTGCTATACATGGGTAAAATTCAAGTTGCTCACTTTAAATACCTAAAAGTTCTCAGGCACTTTAGGTATATTTTCTCATTTCACCCTAACATTCCTACAAGGTAAGCAATATTGTCTCCATTCTACTGTAAGGAAACAGGCTGAAAGACATTTATTAATATCCCAAAGTCACACAGCTAAGTATGTCAGCCAGTCGAAGCAGTACTGGTGATACCTACAGGAGGATGCATTTGTCTTCCTTCAAGAAGGGTTAAGGAAGCTCCAAAGGAATGGGAAAGCTTCCTTTTTGTAAATCTAATGCTTGTTTCTAACCTTTTGCTTATACCATGGTTTGACTATTCGTGACTATTATTGTGTAATATCAATAATGAGAAAGTAAATGATGATATTGTAAAAATGCCTATTTAGATATATGAGATACCACTATGCTAAGTGCTTGGCACACAAATACTTAATAAATATTTTTGTTACTATACTACTAGTATCGTTATCAGAGTTGTAAGTGTAGTAGTAATAATATTAGTAGCAACAATGGTACTTTAGATACAATCATCAACTTCTCATGCAACTTAAATCAAATGTTACCAGTGCTTAGTCCCAGTAGGGATGGTATCTGCTTCCTTTCTCATAGAAACTGCTTAAAATTGATGTTTCTGTTTGAAAAGACACTGTAACAATCAAAATTGGTATAATTTTAAAGTTCAAAAGTCTCAATGCACAAGTATGTGTACAGTGAAGACTATCCCAGGGCCGGCACCGCAGCATAGTGGTTAAGTGCGTGCGCTGCGCTGCTGGCGGCCTGGGTTCGGATCCCGGATGTACACTGAGGCACCACTTCTCAGGCCGTGCTGTGGCAGCGTCCCACATAAAGTGGAGGAAGATGGGCATGGATGTTAACTCAGGGCCAGTCTTCCTCAGCAAAAAGAGGAGGATTGGCATGGATGTTAGCTCACAGCTGATCATCCTCACAAAAAAACAAAACAAAACAAAACAAATTTCCAAAAACAGTCATACAAGTGACTGCTTACAATAGTACAAATCAATCTACATTTCATAATCTCTTCAATAAAACAGTTACCAAATGCTGCCAAATACAACATAATTTCTTTGGAATAAGATTATGCAAAGATATGAGTAAATAAATGAAGACACCTGGCTGAAGATGACCAAAGAAGCTTCATGTTCCTCCTTGAAACCAACCATAACACAGAAAGAAAAAGAAAATTCCAACTTCCAGGAAACAAACCAAAAAAACCACACTCAAACGTTATTAAAAAGAAGAAAATATTATTAAAAAATTAAATTTCAAAAATATCACTATTTCTATGACAGTTTTACACTAAAACTATTATAGTAATTCTATGCTGTGGAATATTATAGAGCAATTAGAAACAATAAGGTAGATCCACATGTACTGACATGAAAAGATTTCCAAGAAATATATTAAATCTCCAGACCAAAAGGAAAATGACAAGCACCCAGAAATCAACCCTGAAAGCACAGAAGTGTATAACCTTAATGACAGAGAATTCAAAATAGCTATCATAAAAAAGCTCAATGAAATATAAGAAAACAGACAATTCAATGAAATCAGGAATTTTTTCACAAAAGAGATTGAAACAATAAAGAAAAATCCATCAGAAATCTTAGAGCAGTTAGCCTTCGCTAAGTGATTTCAGAGATTTGATCAGTTTTAGAACAAGTAGAAGGGATCTTCCTAATGCACACCCCCTCTTTTCCCAGAGTGTGTGTGGCATGAGGGTGGAGGCTGCACGTGCAAGCCGGTCATGGCAAATATCACTTCAGCACTGGTTTCTGGGCAGAACTGCAAGATTTAGGGTGGAGTTATTTCCTTCTTTCCTCCTTCTGGGGTGCCTCCCTCTCCCCACAGTCCCCCAGGTGGGCTCAAGCACCCAGGATGGCAGCTATGATGATGGGTGACCCGAGTTCACTTTTGGTTGGAGAGGCCTACAAAAGGCCAGCAGCAGCCTTTTGTAGGCCACATTTCACATGTGGTGCCTCAGAGAGTCTTTGGAGCCGCAGCAGCACAGAACATCTGATTTCGCTTGTTTTAGTCTCAGAGAAACTGATACATGTTGTTTTGCATGTAGTAGCATCAAAGGGAATTTGTCCTGCAGTTCTGAGTGTGCCCTGCCCTGCCTGGCTCTCGACTCTTCATTTTTCTTGCCACATCTGCGTCTGTGGGTGCCATCCACCTGTCTTTCTCAGCACCTGAAGCTCAATGAGAAGCGCACACTGGCCTTGCCTCCCTGGAGTCTTCAAGGGCGCCCTGCTCTATGATCACGTACTTTGGGGAATTAGCTCTAAGCTGCCTGTCCATGGTGGCTATCTGGCTGGTGGCTCACCCTGCCTGGATGCCAACCTGGTTTCCACCCTTCTCCTTGAGCGAGTAGTGGACACCCACCCCAGCCTGCAGAGACTCCTGCCTGGGCTCTGCCAGTGAGCCTGGGGACCACCACTGTGAGTTTTGCAGGAGGAAGAGAGGAAGAAGTCCAAGCTCATACCCAACTATGTCTGGCCGTTAGTCCCTTCCAACCTCTTCAGATACTTAACCTGGTCATTTACTGGGAAAGTAACAGGTTTAAAACATGATTCCAGTCCAATGCCCACACCAGGGAGCAGAAGAACAGAGTCTGTCCCCATTAGTCCTGTTACCAGAGAGGCAGGAGCTGGGCAGGGAGCAGGACAGAAGGAAAGACCAGTGCTGCTGCAGCTGCTGTACTTGTCCCTCACCCACGCGTACCAGGTTTCCAAATGAGCCTGTGGGGCCAGCACAGGCCACAGAGGAAAGGCTAGAGAGAAGCAAAATCCTTCTTGACTCTTCTTTTGGGTGTCCACTGGGCTCAGTGGAGGTCCAAATGCTTACCCCATTTCTAAGGAAGTGCTTTTGTGGGTCTTCAGACCTCCCCCCAGCTGATGGTCTCTGTCCTCAAGCCCCGGACAGAGGTGATGGTGCTCTGAGCTGACAGCTTGTGACAGCCCTTCAGGCCTGGCCTCTGAGGTCCACTCTCATCATAGGCAGAGTCCCCCTGAAGACAGCTCAGCCTGGGCCTCCTCCCAGCATTCACGCCTGGTGCTTGGGAAGCATGCACAGCCTCACACAGCTCGCTGTGGCCCTGAGGACCTGGGAGTTGGCCAGTCTCTGCCTTTAGAGCCTTGGGACAGGTGTCGGGTACCAGTCTCTGTGAACTTTGAGCCCCAGGGATGCTCCACATGCCTCAGCTCAACCTCACCCAGGGAAGACAGAGGCATAATGCAGAGACACTGACAACTCACTCAAAAAACAATCTCTCTTTTGGACTTCTGAACCCATAGGCAATGTGGGACCCCACAGCAGAGGAATCTCTCCTGGAAGAAGGAAACACACTACTATGGTCTGGTAGCTTGACAACACAAGAGTTATCTGGAGGGGAGAAAAACGTGGAAAGATCAGATGAGAGTGACTAAAAGCTGGTGTCTAATGCACAGCTCATACACGTTTACAAAATTAACATGTCAGAACAAAAATAAGCCTTTGTTCTTACAGCTCCTCACCTCCTTCTGAGATTTACTTGCTGCTGTGGGATCCAGGTGACCATCCAGAGCCCAAACGCAGCCCTGCAGGCTGTAGACATCAGACTGGAAAACCCTGCACCCTGGCATGGGAGGGCCACCGGGGGAATATTTGAGCCCCTGGAGCCATTTAAAATTTAGGAGAAACCAGCCATGAAGACTTGGACACCATCCTCAAGGGCAGTTCCTTGCCTTGGTCTGTGTGGATGCACGGTGAAGGAGGGTGCTCCTAGGCCCCAGTGGGTGTCAGAGTCCCTGGCCCACACCAGGTGTTGTCCAGCCTGTCCCCAACACCTCCACTCGGCCTGATGGAAGAGGAGACCAGCAACCAGTAGGGTGCTTACCTGCTCCCCAAACCTGCTGGTCCAAGTTGCACTGCAGGGATTCCAAAAGAACAGAGGATGTTTTGGGGGGGAAAATAACATCTTCCATCTGTCATTCATTGCTCCTGACTAGACACATTTCATCTTTACAACTGAGACCAAATGGACGGTGAAGGAGTCCTGAGAGGAGAGGGGATGTTGGAGATGCATGACAGCTATTGCTGTGTTAGCCGGTGTGAGAAACACCAGAGCACACTTCCTGTGACCCCATTCACTCCCATTCAGCTCTGGGCTCTCTGAAGTCCCAGGGAGCAGGGGCCAAGGCTGGGGCCTTAGGAGTCAGACGGGTCCGACCAGCTATGTGACCATGGGCCCAGTGCCTCCTGGATAGGGGGACTCAGGGAGACATAGTATGTGCCGATGCTCACTTATTATTATTCTGATTGCTGTTGTCTTTCCCCACCCCAGACGAGACGCTGGGCTGGATTCAGTGCACCTGCATCTATGGAGTGTCTGCCTGTGGCAGGTGCCAGAGGGGCAATGATGAAAAGGATGCTAAGGAATACTTTAGACCCATCGCAGGCATCACTCAAGAGGCGTGGAAAAGTAAAGGGTGGAGTTCTCAGGAATGGATTGAGTCTTTACAATATTTGTCCCCAAATGTCCTTAAATAAGACAGACTTTTGGTGCTAACGTGCCGCATTATTAAAACAATATGACAAAATAACCCTGTAGGAATTGTGTTCACGGGTTTCCATATCTGAGGGTCTCATCTTTGCAGGGCCTTGATCGAGTGCCAGGCCTGAGAAATACCAGACTTGCTGCCAGTGGCTGAGGACCCAGATGCCAAGATGTGGGGCTCTGAGCCTGCTGGCTGGGCAGGACACACTGCTAGCACGTGCTGTCTATGGGCATCCGATCCTTTCTTGACCTACTTGGTGTCAACGCCCATACTCTCTATTTTTGGGGTGGGACTTTTTCTAGCAGCGACAACTTGGCCCTCAGCTTCAAAAAGTATGAACCAAAGCATATGCTTGCCTTTTGAAATGCTGGGGCCAAGGGCTCTGTGGCCGCCCCATTTGGCCGCACTCTTCATTCCCATACTGGAACATTCACGCTATGTCTGCAAGAACAAGTTACTCCCTACACATGCAATACAGCAAAGCCTTTTTTCCAGGCACACACATGACATCCAGAGAGCTCATCATGGAGACACTGGGACCCCAAGGGGTTTGACCATGTAGAGTTCATCTTTCCTGCAGACACAACATTTCTATTTCTCCCTTTCTACCCCTGGCGCCTTTTTTTGGTTTCTTACTCAGTTGGGTCCTTTGGGAAGTGGGTGCTGAGCTGTGTAGGAGAGCGAGAGGGGTGTGGGGGCTGATGCCTGATATGAAGGAGAAGGAAGCCCAAAGAGGCAGGAGACCCTCCCAGGAGCCTCACTGGCCCAGCAGGGAGGTGGGAGCCATGGTTGCCCCTGGAGGAGCCTGCAGATTGGAAAGCCCAGCCCAGCGCCCTCCTCCCCAAATCTCCCCATGTGCTCCATCCTGGGGCACTGCCACTGGTGGCTTTCAGCTAGCTGCTGGTCTTGCAGCTCAGTGGAGAGCTCTCTTGTGAAGAGGCTCTGAGCGGTGCTCTGTGAGGACAACACAGCCCATCTGCCGTGTCGTGTGTGCAGGTAAATGCCCCTGCTCACCTTTGGGGAGCAGATTCTCCGGGTCCAGGAAATGTCCCTCCTGAGGGGACACTCAGAAGAGGGAGGTCAGTGGTCAAACCACAGCCCCGACCTGCTGCAGCTGGTCCTGGGGCCAATCTGACTGTCATTGCCTCCCCTCAGCTGTCCCTTCTCAATGCTACTCACCCTGAGACCCCCTCATCTCAGTCGTTCCCCGGGTGGGTGATGCCAGACTTCCTTCTGCTCACACGCTGGTCAAGAGGGCAGTGCATGTCCACTCATGATCACTATGCCTAGGAGCAACTGGTCTGCACATAAGAGCTGCCTGCCCACTGAAGTCTAGTTACGAAAGTGTTGGGAAGAACCATCTGGAGCAGGAGTCACGCTGGTCTCCTCCCAGAGGAACTCAGTTTGAGTCTGCCCAGCACTTCAAAGGCCCTGCCATCCAACTCAGCAGAAGGAAATGACCCACAGCCAAGAAGCTGGCCCTGTGGGGGCTCACTGACCTCAACCCTAACCTTGCTGGGGTCAGCCTTGAGAGGTCCCAGCCATAGGTGGGGGTTGCAAAGGCCACTAGGCCAGCTAAGGTGACTGATCACTGCACTTTTGCTCCACATCAAGTTCAGAAACTCCACTCAACTCCTCCACTGCCCCTTCTGAGAGGCACAGCCCCCGGCCACACCTCCTCCATCCACTGTCTTAATCCAGAATACTTTCATCATCCTATAAAGCTTCCTCATGCCTATTAGCGGTCACTTCTCACTCCTCCCTCCCTTCCCCACCCCCTGACAAACACTAATCTACTCCCTATCTCTATGGATTTGCTGACTTGGGACATTTCTTATAAACGGAATCCTACAATATGAAAATACCTAGCATGATGTTGTCAAGGTTCATCCATGCTATAAGTGTGTGTCAGAACTTCATTCCTCTTTATAGCTAAATGATATTCCATTGCATGGAGAGACCACCTTTGGTTATCCATTCTTCCGTTGGTGGACAGTTGGGTTGTTCCCACCCTTTGGCTATTGTGAATAATGCTGCAATGAACATGCTCATTCATGGACTTGTCTGAGTCCCTGTCGCAATTCTTTGGATCACACAAGTTTTGTAGGCTCTCAATGCACCTTCCAGGAGTTTTCTATTTCCCTTCACAAGCTGTACGTTTCATTGTCCTACTGTCTGGCAGACCCAGTCCAAGGACACTGGAAAGCTAGTTTTGCCATCGATCTCAAAGTGCAAGGGTCACAGGGGTGAATTTTTTCTTTATGAGCATCTGGACCAATGAGGGTAATTGACTACAAATACCAGAGGAAACTCTAGCTAATTTAAGCAGAAATATACTACAAGGAGATGATCCTGTAGTTCACAGAATTCACAAATGTCTGGACAATCGGCCTGGAGAATGTGCAGGAAGCAGGGGGCCATGGGACACCCCAGCCCCACCCTAGGAAGAGCCCAGTCAGTAGGCGACCCTAGGCCTTCAGACATGGGGCTGAGGCCACAGGTATCACTCATTGGGATCTGCGCTGTGTTAACACAGCTCCCTGACAACACCTTGATTTCAGACACCTGGTCTCAGAACCGTGAGAGAATGTTTCTGTTATTTTAAACCACCAACATTGTGGTGATTTGTTACAACAGTCCTAAGAAACTTACACACACACACACACACACACTCACACAGGCCAATCTCATGCCCAGGGGTAGTGCTCTCCACCTCAGGCTGAATCACAACCCATTGAAACGCCCACTTGAAGACTGGAGAACAACTTCTGCCTGTGGTCCTGCAGGGGCTGGGCCAGGTATCTTCACATAGACACACCTCCTGTACCTTTTCTGTGCAGACCACCCCTGCCTCCTTGTCTACTGGACAACAGGACGCCTTCTTGACTCAGCTGAAGTGGTGCTGCTCAAATCACCAATTTCAACAGACCAGTGTTGTTTTTCTAATTCATGCAGGTTCCCTCTGGAGGCTCTGGGGAGGATCCATTTTCTCACGTTTTCCAACCTCTAGAGGTCACTGCATCCCTTAGCTCCTGGGTTCTTCCTTCAACTTCAAGGCCGGCAGTGTCCAGCAGAGTCCTCCTCACATCACATCACTCTGACTCTGCCTCCGTCCTCACGTCTTCTCTCCTCTGACCTTCCTGCCTCCCTCTTCCACTTGTAAGAAATATGATTACTCCGGGCCCACCTGGACAATCGAGGATGTCTCCCATCTCAAGGTGAGCTGACCAGCCCCTTAATCCATGAGCACTTTCATGTCTCTTTGCCTTGAAACCTAACATATTCAGAGGTTCTGGCCCTTGACTGGATGGGAAGGGCATTGCATGTAGTGTTGTTAGAGAATCAGTGAGGATCCGTCTCTCTGACATGAACAATTCCAAGGGCCTCTGGGTGGGGCAGTGAACACAGAATGCAAATATACCTTCCTGCCTACAGCAGCCATTGATGGAGTCATTGGTGTGTGAGGAGCCATGAAAGGGGAACACAACAGGGTGGCTGACCCTCCTCAGAAGCAGCTGGAAGAAGTCTCAAAAAAGAGAGCCCTGAGCTTTGTGGTTCCCATATGCGTGATGCACCCCAGCAGGGGTGCAGCATGGTTGGGGCTAGAGGGTTCACAGAAGGTTATGGGGCCTGGTAAAGTTGGATTCACCCACCCCTTGGAGCAAGAACTTGGTAGCAGTGGGAATGTTCTGGAGCCTTCCCCCTGCCATGCACTGGCACACACACATACACATGCACTCACACACAGACACATATGCAGCACAATATGCACACACAGAGACACATACACAACTCTGCATATGCACACACTCAAAAAACACACATGCACACATGCGTCTACGCACATACACATGGATATGTGTGGGCACAAAAGACATATGCACGTGTACACATGCTGCATACAAATAGAAAGAAACATATGCACAGAGAGACATGTGTACACAGGCATACCCACATGCACACAAACACACAAATGCACCCACACATGCACAGGAGCAAGATGATGCCATTTGCATTTGGTAGAAAGTTCTGGGAGCAGAATGGAGTAGGAACGAGGGGCAGGGAAAGCAGAGACCACTCAGGGTGTGTCAGTCAGTGCAGTCACCCCAGTACTCACAAGTCTGGAACGGGGGAAGAGCAGCAGTAATAGAGGGAGGAGGTGGATTAGGGGCGTGTGTGGGGCCAGCAGACCTGGTGGTATGGGTAGCAGACATGAAGGTCAATGTGGTCTCCCAGGGTCACTGGGGGCACTGATGGGAGTACAGAACACAGGAGCCAGGGTACATTTGAGGGAAAGGAGATCAATTCAGCCTGCAAGGGGTGAGGGGGCTGCAATGGGAGCCATGGGCATCCTGGTGGGGGCATTTAGAGCAGGCTGGACACTTTGCTTGTAGTTCAAGAGGTCTGGTAGGAAAGGGCGGGGTGGCGACATCAGCTCCAAGGCTGGAGCTGGAGCCTGGACTAGGACCAGCTCTCTCAGGGGAGCTTGGAGTGACCAGGGCCGGTCCAGGATCCCTGGGGCTAGGGCAGCAAAGACCATGGGAGTAGGGGGTACATACGAGGAAGCCATTGCTTTATCTTGCTAGCTCTTAATGCAGAGGTGTACTGCTTCCCATTCTGATAACATTCTCCCTTCCAGATAAGCTTTCTCAGAAGAAATCAAACCCAAGAGTAATGATGGCTAATTATGCAAAATTAAGAACATAAATTCACAGGATCCCCCCCAAAAATGATTTAATCACCACCTACAAGTCAAAATGAGGGGCCTTTATGAAGATGAGGGAGGAGCAGGATCCTGTCTCCAGGTCAGCCCAGGGCCAGACAGGTGAGCAGGGAGGAGGTGTAGGGTCCCCCACCCAGCCCTGCAGCTGTCCCTTGTGACTGCTGGACTGAGTCTGCTCTTCGTGCTGTGAGCTGAGGGACCCAGTTTATTCCTACCCACACTGTGGAGGTCATTTGAGAGTCTCTGGGAGGGCTGGGCAGTGGGCACGTGTGTGTCCCAGGTCAGCCACCTGCACTGGGTTAGGGTCTCAGTCCTGTTGTTCAGAACCCCAGGTGGACTTGGGCCAGAATTTGCTCTCTTGTGTCTTTGATGGTGTCTCCCAGGCAGAGCGGGACATCTTCCTGCCCAGCAGGGGAAAGGGGAACTCAGTGAGGCCTTGGACAGATTTCCATCCACAATGGGTCCCTGCTAACCCCTTACTCCTGGTGAAGTTATAGGCAAGTCAGGTAGCTTTTCCAAGACATAGTTTCCTCAGAGGCTAAAGTCATGATTTGGAAGAAACTTTACATATTATAAGCCCATCTATAAATGTGAGGACTGTTGTCCCTATTATGTGTTTATATTTTGCAAGACTACTGCGCTGGGGTTGCCATTAAAAATCAAACACATTGTTACAAAACGTGTTGTCAACTTCAAAAATCCATGGTGCTGTTGGAACAATATTTGAGGTCTGCAAATATCTAAGTGCCACCCAGTCCCTAGTCACTACCCTCCCACAGGGACCGTCACAGCCTCACCTCTTTGTGAGCCCTCTGTGCCTCTTGTTGGTACTTATGTGACCTGGACATCCCTGACACTCAGGCCTGGGCTCCAGGCATCCCCAACTGTACAGTACAAGGTTCCTGCCCCCTGTCTGCCCATTTGCCTCCCTATGCCCACTGTCCCTCTCTCGGAGCTGGTCAACATGCCGGCCTCAGTCTTGTCCACCCGGGCCTGAGGACCCAAGTTCCCCTCTCTTTGCCTTTTCCTTCTTAAATGCCCATGTCTAGGTCCTCCCTCTCCCCTACCCCTGAAAAGACTGGTCTCATTCAGTTCTGAGAGTTGTCCTTAGCCTCTCAAGGAAAGTGATTCCCAGCAGACCCAGGAGTGAGGTGGGAGCTGGTGCTGGGAAACCAGATCCTGGTGGTTGGTCACACCCAAAACCTGGGGAATATCATGCAATGTGTGCTCATCATCAGAATGAAACTGTACTTGATTTCAGGGGAAACGGTTTGGCAATAGTAATGGTTAGAGGACCTGAGGCCTTCAACGGTGTCAGGACAAAGGAAGGTCTGGACACATAATCATTATAATTTTCATCCCATGTTCCTCAATTAAATGAATGGTCGGATGGATGCTGGATGGATGGATGATGAATGGTTGGATGAAAGGGTAGTTGATGCAAGGATAGTGAGTGGATGGGTGAATGGATGGATGGAGGGGTGGGTGGATGTGTGGTTTACCGTTGGATGGATGAATGAGGGATAGATGAATGGATGAATGAATGGTGGATGGATGGATCATGGGTGGATGCATGATGGATGGATGGATAGATGGATCGATGGATACCTATGAGGCCAGGATTACTAAAGCACACATGGACACTTCTAAGGTAATGGGGTCTAGATCCACTTGACCATCACTGTGAGCTCCATGCACATTTGCTCCATCCTCTCCTCTTGCTTGCTCACACCTTCCTTGATCTGGATTGGGGGCATGTTCAGTTCTGAGAGGGATCCAATTTCTTTTGGAGTTCTCCTCTCAAAGGGCCCATTAACTGCCCCTCCTCTTCAGGATCTTAGGGCCATGGCAGCTCCTATGGAAATCTTACAGGACGTTTCCTATTAGTGTCAGCTTCCTATGCTGATCAGATGGGAGGGTGAACCCAAGTGTGGGGACACATGGCTGTTTGTCTCCCACAGCTCCCTCAACCATTTGATCTCTCTTTCTCTATTTCATCCAACTTCACAGTCCATATTCCTTGAGCTATGCACATCTGCTCCGATATTAGTCATTTTAGAGACATCTGGGCTCAGTTCTATCAGCTTTTTGCATTTTTCTCCCTAAAGCTCTTATTACAGACATCCTTTTATTCCAGCTTTGAGGAAAATGGTATAGAAAGCCCTGGGCTAGAGCAGTAACCTCGAGGAAAAGTGGTATCAGCCCTGCTGCCCTTCAGCTTCACAATGAACTTCAAGGTCATTTGGTTTTCAAGATGCTCATCATGTGGGTGTTCTTCCCTCCTCTCCTACTTCCAAGCTCCCCAATCCTGAGCCTGGGGTCCTGGAAACAGACCTCACCCCCCACCTGTGCTCTGGAGCCAGGCCGCAGCCTGCCAAGTTGATCCAACATCCTCTACATTATTAATGTGCTGGTTTTTCTAGCAGACTCAACACAATAAAGATGGTGGTGATGGTAACGAACGTAACCGTGAGTCACCATTGTGTACTGAGAACTAATTCTGGGGTGGTTCTCTGAAAAATGCTTTACCCACCTTACCTCATTCACATCTTGCAAAAGCCCTGTGCTGCGGGTGCTTGAGGAAGGGGAGTCTTTGTACTTCTCATGTGAGCTAGAAATTCTATAGATTGATAGGTATTGGTGATCTCTGAGCCTGGAATATAAGCTTCGGACTGGCTTCTGTTGAGACAAGGAACAGAGGTCTCTTGTCTACAGGACAGGTGGGCAAATGGGCAAGGGGAAGACAGTACCACTGTCATCCTGCTATAGCCGGTGCGGCCCAGGTAGGCTCACCTGTCGGCTCAGCACTGTAAGTGGGATGGGCGGGGGCGATGGGCGGGATATTCCCCACAGTAGGCTGACAGCCTCTTCAGGATCCTGTTGGGCGCTGTCAGCAAGATGAGCTTTATAAGTCCTTAGAATAGGCTTGAGGGGGCAATTCTGAAATCTGTTAATGAGAGGCCAAAATTCCCATCCTTCAGGGACAAGAGGAATTAGTCAGGAGGTTGAATGTTCCGTAGATCATTCTCTCCGCCCACCACACTTGCTGGGTGTTGTTTTATAACATCCTGGTCTCTGGAGACACAAAGAGAAATCAGATGGAGTCTTCAGCCCAACCTTCACCGTCTCCTTGAGCAGCAGGTGGACAAGCTTGTCCCAAGAGGAATGACAGTCCTGCCACCTGCAGCCCGCAGCCTCATCATGCTTGAGATGCGAGGACTTCACCAAGGAGTGTGTTCCTGGCTGAGATTGGGGGAGGAGGAGTTTGCAAGATTCATTGGACAATCTCCTGACCGTTCATTCTATGTGGCCACATTGGTACTTCCTGGGGACATTGGTGGGGGAGGTCATGGGGGTCCGTGAGCTCAGAAGATCATGGTAGTGGAGGCTGATGAGAGGTGATGGAAGGGGCTACAGGATTGACCCTATCCTTTAATTTTGTTTGAGTAAAGATGGTTCAGAACCCCAGGCCAGGCAGGGGCTGGGCCGAATGGATAGGCTAGTGGCGCTTCCCTGGGTTGGGGGAGGCGGGATGGGCGTTGAGTGAAGAATGAGGAGGGTGCCTTTTGGTTTCAACAGTCGGGGCTCACCCCCTGGAGACCTTGGGATGCTTCCATCACCAGAACAGGGCTCCAAGGTGGCTTCTGTTGTCCAGGAAGCCCAGTGGATTGAAAGTACTTAAAGTGCCCTTTGTGGAATCATCACCTCGAAATTCAAAACCTGTAAGTGGCCACTGGCTCAGCTGCATGGAGGGCCTGGGCTTCCAGGGGGCAGCATTTCTGCAGGAATGTGCCAGGTGACCACCTAGACTGTGAATTTGGATGAGGACTCATGTGATAGAGCCCCCCTCGCCTGTCCCTTGAAAACCTCAGATCATCACCTCGGGAGACAGTTTTCCCTCTACTGCTCAGAGCCATCAGTTATTCCGGCTGGTCCCCACACGCAGCTCGTGTTCTTTCCACACCATATCCACGAACTGACTTTCTCCAGTTTCCCAGAGCCCAGACACACTCTGCTGGGCACCCCTCCACCTGTGAGCCTTTCTCACTGAAACTGGCCCCATCCCCAGGGACAGGACACCTGTGCTTCCTCTACCTCACAGAGTCATCACCCTCAGGGGACATGACACCATGCTGATACAGTTCCATCATCTTCTCTTATTCCATCCAGAGACCCAGTAAAGAAGTTTGGGGTTCAGGTCAGCTGCTCCTAAGCTCCCTGCAACATATGGGAATACTTGTCCAAACAAGCCTCAGGAAGCCTTGGCTGATGACAGTGATCTGAGGCCAGCAGAGAGACCTGGGGTGGACAGCATCCCTGCCAGCCACCGGACACGTCTACTCTGTACTGCTGGGGATCTGAGCTTGCATCACTCCTGACCTCGCAGCTCCCTGCACTGGGGCCTCCCCCACTCTGTTCTCCCGCCTTCAGGCATTAAGACCCTCCCCAACTGCATGAACCCCAACAAGTCCAAATGGCCCTAACCCATGTTGCTTCCAGGGTGGAGACCCATCATCAACACCTAGTTCATCCTGGAGAGGGACCATGGCATTGCTTACTTCCAAGACAAGATGAATAACCAGGACATGCAGATGATGAAGCTCTTCAGTGGGGGTCTCCACAGGGCAGGAGGGGCCTTAAAAGCAGTGGTGTGGCCACACAGAGTGGGATACCTACCTGGGCCAGCACATCTAGCAGCTGCACTGAGCCTATGGGCCAAACTGCACCCTGTGCACTGATGGGGGAGTGTGTGTCTGTGTGTTCACCTGTGTGTGCACTTCAAGGTGTGGGTGTAAGGCCGCACTGTCTGTCTCTCCACCACCACTGTGAATCGACCCCTTTTGTCACCCTGCATCCACCCAGATGATCTTTCTGGCATCCTGGACCCTCAGGCCCTGTCCTCCGCCCACCTTCACTCAACTCCCACCACCCACTGCCTTGGCATCACTCTGAGCATTTAACCATCTCCACCATGACCGACACCCCCATTTATGGCCAGCCCATTCTAGCTAGTACCCACCAGTGTCTCTCCAGCCCACCCACTGGAGGTTCCCTCCCCTGATGAGTCCTCAGCCCACTGGGTCTCCGTCTGCCAACCTTGTTCCACGTTCGCTTTCCTTCCCCTACGTCACGTCCTTCCTTCCTCTGCACACACTGAGCTCCAGGACAGCCCCACGCTCCTGTCCTGCAGCTCTGTCCTGTTCCTTCCATGGTCCTGGCCAGGCGAAATCCACCCTGGGACCCAGCTCTGCACCTTCTCTGCACCTGCCCCAGCTGTGAGAGGGGCAGAGGCTGGTGCAGAGCCAGGGCTGGTCCCACCGTCACATCATGACGGCAGACCACAAGGTCCCACGGTGCTGCCCACACCCCTCCCAGTGTCCCTGGGTCACCTCACTCCTCCCCGCTCTAGGTGCATTTCACATGTCCCTTCTCTCCTCACCATCCACCCCTGCTTCCCTGTGCAGGACAAACCTTTACCGCTAACAAGGCTCAGTGCATGGATTGTGGACACTGCAGTGTGCACGGTTCGGTGGAGCAGGTTGTGGGCATGGTGTGCACACATGTTGCCAGCTGGGAGAGGGCTGAGGTGCAGCTTCTGAGACTCAGACTCCCCCAGGGAGAGGCCAGGCCCAGGCGGCAGGGAGGGGAAGACACCCTGGAAGGGACAAGGGCCACACCAAGAGACTGTCCCCTCTCCAAGATGAACATCTCAGAGGGCTTCAGGTTCTAATGGGCCAAGCTGGGAAGATGGGACTCCACTCAGGAGTGGAGGCTGGGGGCTGATTCAGGTGAGGGGGAAGAGAGTGTAAGGTCACTGGCTCCTGGAGGCCGGGCACTGACAGCCTGAACCCCCTCCTCTTGGTGTGGACCCCCTGCAAGACGTCAAATGCAGGGATGTCCCTCATGGAGGGGCTGTAGCAGGGTGGACAGAGCAACCCCTGAGCCCAGGGAGTTCCACACCATCCCATCCACAGAGGGCAAGTCTCTGCTCTCCCGGGCCAAGGGACCCCCTTTCATGTGGTGTCTTCAGATAAGGGGACCACCCCTGGGCCCTCAGTCACCCAGGTGGCTCCTTGTTTCAGGTGGCTCCTGTCCCCAATAGAAAAAAGTACAATGAAGAGTATAGACAAGACCCATAATCCCACCACTATATCCACCTCCCCTAACTCCCAGGTCTGTTTCCTTGGGTTTGAGTGTGGATCAAACTGGGAAATTTGATTTTGGCTTTTCATGGCATTTCCATCACCCTTCCGACTCTCCAATGTCCACGCTGGAAGGACTAACCAGCTAGAGATCACCCGATTAGTTAACCTCCTGTATTTATAGAGGGGCAGGAACCGAGATGGGGAAGGAAGGAGGAGCCCCAGGCCTTTGGCCCTTCCTCCTGCACCTCAGCATCAGCTCTGCTCTGTCCCCTCACCCTCACCTGGAGCATGTGTCTTGACTGGATCCCCATCCTGCACCACCCTCCACCACAGGCCATCGTTCACCAGCTCCCCAGTCCAAAGAGTTAAGGGTGGCAAGAACAACTACAAGAGCCATTAGTTATGGAGTTCTTGCCCTGTGCCAGCAAGGAGTTAATTATCTCACCGAGTAAGAGAGAGGTTCCAAAAGTCACCCATTTTACAAATGAAGAAACTGAAGCCCAGAGAGTTAATCTCATGGCCAGGGTCTCTGAGGTAGGAAGAGGTTACATCCAGGATATGAATGTAGACCCATAAGTCTGGAGTCTCGCACTAACACGTGTGCTTTGGGACTAATCAGTAAAAAAGTTTATAATCATGAGACTGGATTTGCAAGTTGGAGCATAGCATACATACCAGCAAGTACAGAAATCATACTTGCATTGATCCGTGAATTATCCAAAGGGAACAAAACCGCTAACCAGTACCCACAAAAAATAGAACATGACTAGCCCTCCAACAGCCCTCTTATGCGCCCCTCCCAGGTCACTTCCCTCTCTCTCCCAAGGGGAACCAATATTCTAACTTCTGAATTTGTTTTTCTTGTCTTTGAACTTTATTTAAATGGAGTCATACAGAGTGTCTTCTTTGGTGTCTGGCTTCTTTCATTTTGCTTGTAAGATTCATCAATATTCTTGAATGTGGCTGTAGTTAATTTTTATTTCTGTATAGTATTCCACTATAAAACATATAACCCATTTTATTTATCCATTCCACTGCTGATGCAGAATGGGTTGTCTACAATTTGATGATATGCCAAAAAATGCTGCTCTGGACATCTTGTACATCTTTTGGTGAACATATGAACATATCTGTGTTGGGTATATACCTAAGCGTGGAATTGTTGGGTCATGGAGTATGTGTACGTCCACCTTTAGGAGATACTATCAAAGAGTATCAAAGCGGATTAAACAGTTTGCACTCCCAGCTGTGTATAAAAGTTCCAGTTTCTCCGCATCTCCACCAACCCTTGGTGCCGTCAGAGGTTTGATTTTAACCGTGGTGGTGTATGTGTAGTGGTAGCTCATTGTGGTTTTAATTTGCATTTTCCTCCTGAGTAATTACGTGGAGCCCTTTTCCATTTCATTGTTCCCATTTGGTTATCTTTTTTTTGAAGTGCCTAGTGAAATCTCCCCTTTTATTCTCGTGGATTGTCTGTAATATTTTTATAAATTTATGCCAGTTAGTCAAATATCCTATATGAGAGTCTTGTGTCAGATAAATACATGGCAAGTGTTTATCCCCTTTGTGCCTGCCCTTTTTCCTCTCTTAAAAGTTTCTTTTCACTGACAGTTCTCATTTTCAATAATTTCCTGTTTATCTTTTTGTTCCTTATGTTTACTGTTCTTTGTGTTCTGCGAAATCTTTGGCTGCCCCAAGATCTTGAAACTGTTTTTCTAAGGTACTTACTAGAGAAGTTGTTGTAGAAACCCCCGTTTAGATTTAAAATCCACCTGGAATTGATTTTTGTTGGTACAGCCGGTATGGAAAACAGTGTTTTCTCAAAGATTAAAGATCAGAGTTTTCTCAAAAGATTACAAATGGAACTCTCATATGATGCAGCAATCCCACTACGGGGTATAGTTCCAAAGGAAATGAAATCAGTATCTTCAAGTGATATCTGCCCTCCCATATTCACTGCAGCACTTGTCACAATGTTACCGAACCAAAATGAGTTCCCTATTTGGTGAGTTGAAATCAAAGCCTTTACTAGAAGTTGTTCTCACACAAAGTACGATTCATTTGCCGCAAATAAGGGGACCATAGGGAATCACTTCCAAAGCTGTGGCCCTCTCAGCAAGGGAAAACAAGTGCCTTTTATTTTTGGTAGGGAATAAATATTCAAAAGGAAAGTTTCGTCCTCACGTATAGAGGTGGGTATAAGCCAGCCCAGGCGTAGTTTGAAAACGTGCTTTCCCCTACCTTTCATGTTATGCTAATAAGGCTTAAGCTCCTCCTGGGGTGGAGATCTTAACATTAAAATGAAGCAAAAGTAACTTTGGAGACTTCTTGGCCCATCTGTGCAGGCGTTGCTTTTGCAGTGCAGTTTGGACTGGTTCAGGGTGGTTGGTGATTGCGTCTCTTAACGTAACAGAGAAACAACTTTGAGAAAGAGTTAAGGGCCCGGCCTGGTGGCGTAGTGGTTGGGTTTGGGCGCACCGCTTCAACAGCCTGTGGTTCGCAGGTTCGGATCCCTGGTGCCCACCTATGCACCGCTCATCAAGCCATGCCATGACAGGCGTCCCGCATATCAAATGGAGGAAGATGGGCACAGATGTTAGCTCAAGGCAAATCTTCCTCAGCATAAAGAGGAAGATTGGCAACAGATGCTAGGTCAGGGCTAAATTTCCTCACCAAAACAACAAAAAAGAAACAGTTAAGTGCTTTCGAAATTGCCTTTGAATTACTCGGGGCAGTTAGTTGGTGACAACAATAGCCAAGATATGGACACAACTTAAGTGTCTGTTGATGGATGATTGGATTAAGAAACATTACATGTATCTACAATTAAATATTATCCAGCTTTCAATATGAGAGAAATCCTGCCTTTTCTGACAACACAGTTGAACCTGGAGGACATTATGCTAAGCATAATAAGCCAGACACTGAAAGACAATCACTGCATGATCTCATTTACAAGTGGAATCTAAAAACGTCAAACTCGTGGAAACAGAGAGTGGAATGTGCCTACAAGGGATGGAGGTTGGTGGGTGCGAGGGGAATGAGAGATGTTGGTCAAAGGGTACAAACTTTCAGTTATAACATGAGGATGTTTTCAAGATCTAATATAGAACGGGGTGACCAGAGTTAATAATAATGCATCGTATACACAAGAGAATTGATCTTAAGAGTTCTTAGCATTAAAAGAAGGGGGAGTTATTACAGGAGGTGACGGAACTCTTCATTAGCTTGATTGTGGTATTCATTTCACAATGTGCACATACATGAAATCATCACATTGTACACCTTCAATATATACAACTTTTCTTTGTTAATCGTACCTCAATACAGCTGGAAAAATATTTGTGCTGACTTCAGAAAATGCTTACAAATTAATGTGAATGAGGAAAACAAGAAGTGAAAGCACAAATGCAGCAGGGCCTGGGAGAAAATTTGCCAAATGTTACCCGTGGGTGATACTGGCCTAGAGCAAGTTGACTCGAGGGAAGCCGTGTTGTAACTTAGAGTAACGTCTGACTAGCTCACTCAAGCTCTGTGTGTTTTACCTTGCACTTAGCCTAGCAGATAAACAGCTCTCGGAAATAATCCTGGCTGACACACGTACATCCCAAGAGTGATCGATGATTACTTTATTCTTTTGAGTTTCTTAGGAACATGACGACCTCCTCAGGAAGATCGTCTATGCCGGCATCCATCATCGATGACAACTGAAAGACCTGGTGTGATGTCTCCAGTCTCCGATGCCAGATGGTCAATGTTCCTGAGCCCCCTTCACAGCCCACTAGTCCCTACAGAACTGCCTCAGATTATGTGCTTGTTTAAGATGGTCTCTGGGACATGAGTCCATCATCTTCCGATTTTGCTAGCTAATCGAGTAAATCCCTTTCCTCACCACCGACTCATCTTGTGATTGATTGGCTTCAAGGTTGCAGCAAGCAGAAGGAGCCTTTGCTCGGTTACACGGGCAGGGATTAGCAGCGATTATTAATTTCTTCTTTACACCTTTCTCAATTTCTCACATTTTTTAAAAGCACATTCACTTCACCAGGAGAAAACCAGCAGCAATTGTGAGTCACAACAAAAGGTGGAGAGATGAGATTGTGCACCCCTATCCCTCCTGGCCCCAGGAGGGCTGGAGGGAGAACAGTGGGCAGTGCAGGCAGCCCTGACCCTGCTTGGCCCAGGTTCTCCTTCCCCAGAGCCTTTCAGGTGTCCACCAGGCCCCACCAGTGTGGCTGCAGAGCTCCTGCTGCAGGTGGCCCCCATCAGGGTGAAGCCCAGCTGAGTGGTGGCCTCTGACTGACCAGCAGGACCTAGTTTGTGATCTTGGTCACAGGTGGGCAGGACCGAGGAGGGTTGGTAGCTCAGTTGGAGAGTGGTGGTGGGAGGCTGGACAGGGGCTGGGGCAAAGAAGAGCAGGGGCCTGGGAGGGAGTCCCAGCAAATGAACCAAGGGTTGACAAGGGGCAGGGCTATGTCTGAGAGATGCTAAGGAGCACAGTGGGGTCAGTGGGGCTCAAGGAAGCTTCCCAGGGCTGCCCTTGACAAGAGTCTCCCTCAAGGTCACACAAGGCCCCTGACCCTGTGGCCTTCAACCCAGCTCCAAGGCCAAGGGGATCCTTCCTTACAGAAGGTGAAAGGACCAGAACACTCTGGGGCTCTAAGTGTTTCAAAGTCTTTGTTAATATGCTCCAAGTGCAGAGTGCCCATGCCTTCAGGGACCAGCCACCTGTGCTGATTAGGAGCACCTTCTTTATCCCCAGTGACTAAGCGAGGTCAGAGCTAGAATGTCCTTCCCCAGTTTTCCCAGGGGTTCTTACCTGGGCACCCTGGGTGTGGGTTGGGGGTGGCGACAATTCTTCAGTCTGTGGCATGTTCTGCCTCCTTAAATGACAGTGGTCTCCCCCGTTCGCTGGCACAGCCCAAAGAGCCTCCACACATTTCCCAAAACCCGGGAGACACGGTGCCGCCCAGGGCAGTGTGAGAACCCGGCCAAGCTCAGCAGGTAGAAACTCCAGGAACACTTTTCCTGACCGTCAGTTCCACACCAGGTGTACTTGCTAGCTGAAGGAGGGCATTGGTGACACTTTTTGCACCTCCAATTCCCCATATGACATGGGGACAATGCTGCTCCCAGGGTGGGGATTCTGTGCCGTTGAATGAGATCAGTGCATGTGGAGCAGGCAGTGCAGCGGTAGTTGTCAAGATGAGTAGAATCAACGCAGGGAGGGCAGATATGGAGACACGACTGCACCTGCTCCTCCAACACTCCTAAGGATAAAATGTGGTAAAATTCATGCCTTCCCACTCATCTAAAATACCAGCGCCCACCTTGAGCCCCTATCCTGTCCTCCCCACAGCCCTGTGAACTCTACTCTGGGCCATTCATGGGACCAGGGAGTTCTGGGACTCAGGGCCAAGGTTTTCCCGGAGATTTCTCATCTGGGTGGTGGTTAGGGAGGTCCCCAGTCCCTTCTGCTCTGTGCTTGGTGCAGGACACCTGGGGCAGCCCTGAGCTGGACCATCAGTGATCTGAGGCTGTTCTCCTTCACTCTGCTGGGCTGACAAGGGGACTTGCATCTGGCAAGCTCAGCCATCTGCGCAGGGGTGGAAATCCCAACTCAGCAAAATGCCAGGGCTGCCAGTGCCATTCTCTGCTTCATGCCTCAGCTCTCCTGGGCACCGCCATCTTGCATGACCTTTGCCCTCACTCCCCAGTGGAAGAGCCCATGGCCACGTTTCCTACTGGCTGAAGGCAAAGGCAGTGAGGGCAGCCAATGGCTCAGGGAGGCCTGAGGAGTGTGTCCTGTTGGTGTTGAGCATCTCTGGGCCCTGGCTGGACAGACACGTGCACGGGACGACAATGGTGTTCCTGGGCCAGGCTGCCGAGAGGCGGGGTGGGTCAGTGACTGGAGCCCCCACCTGGGCTCCCGGGTGTGTCTTTGCCTCTGTGCTTCTCCCTGGTGAGGAAAGCTCAGACCCTCTGCAAAACACTCACGCCTCGCCCATCCCTACACCATCCCTGTACATTCCAGAGTGGTGAGAGCTCAAGGAGGAGAGAGTGAGGGATGAGGGAGCCCTGACCACCCCTTGTCCCTCACCCCCAATTAGAAAAATGTGCTCTGGCTCAACCGTCAGCATGGCCTCCCCTGGTTCCCAAGAAACCCCTTTCTCCCTCAGCCCCCAAAGCTAATCCATTAGAGACGTGCAGTGCCACCTCTGCACCTCCTTACTCCACGGGGGTCTCCAAAGCCGCCAAGCAGGTGTTGCCCATGCCACTGCCCTCAGCCCAGGGCACACATCTGAGCTGGAGAGGCATGTAGAACTCTCCTCCCCAAGATTCAGGGGGTCCAGAGCCCCTCAAGAACCAGCATTCTCCCCCTCCCACCAACTCCAGGGCACAGGCCCCTTGAGGAGAAGGAGGGAGCCTGGTGACCCAGAGCTGCCCACTGTGGTCTCCCACACCAGGCAACACTGCCTCGGGGACCAGTGTAGTGTCCAGAAGAAGACGACTGGTCTTGTGGGGCTTGTCCCCTCTGAGAGGACAGAGGAGGCCATGGAGGTCAGGAGAGAAGGCTCTGGGGAGATAGGAAGGGCCAGGCTCCCACCCCAAGCCAGGGCACCATTTGCCTGATAATCAAAGATGAACCGGCTCACCCGCCTGGCAGCATTTCCCTGGAAGAACTTTAGGAGTCCCACGACCACCCTGGGCCGCCTATCTGAGCCTCTGGATCTGGAGGTGGGGACAACTAGGGCCCTTGTCAGCCCCAGCAAAGAGAGGAGCCTTGCGGAGAACCCACATGAGAGCAGAGCACTACAGCCCTGTGACTGAGGAATTTCTGATGCCACTCTCTGAGTGGACACTGGGCAGGGGTAGGAAGAAAATACCCCCAATATATCTGTGCCTACTCTATGCCAGGGCAGGGAGCAGCCAGTCACTGCTGTCACCTACATGGAGAAATGAAGTAGGTGTGGCTTCGTGATTGGAACCTGGGGGAGGATGATGGAGTCTCCCAGCAATGGAAAGACATGAGCTTTGGCCTTTCAGGTTCCTGGATACTGTGCTGAGGGAGGGGCAGCAGCCCTCCATTCACAGAGGCCTCCTGGGAGGGGAGAAACCAGGGTGGTGGACCATGGTCAGCCCAGCAGAGGGCAGGCATGGGAAGAGTGGCGGGGCTGTCCTGAGGGGAGTGGAGCCCCGCTGAAGGAGAGACTTCTTCCTACCTCTCAGAGCTCATCTGGTTCTTTTCTTTCTTTCATTTTCAAATTAGAGGCAGCAAAAGGACAAGCTTAACTGTCTCTCATTCCCTTTCCATACCTTCAGCTTTGATGTCCACCCCTCTTATGACGCCTGCTCTCTTGGGAAGGTAAAGGCAGGAGCTGGTGGCTGAGGCAGCCTCTGGCCTTGAGGCAGGCGGCACCAGGAGTGGCTGGAGTGGAGGTAGGAGCCTGCGGCCCGGCCCCTGGCGTCTGTGGGCAGCCTGGTGATGAGGGAGTTTGTGGCTCTTGCTTCAAGAAGGTGGGAGGCTGAGAGAGCCAGGAGTGCAGGTGGCCCCTGCCCTCGGGTCAGGACAGTGTTCTGTGGACAGCCACACGTGTGTTAACACACACATGTTAGGTGTGAACATGTGCCGTGTCATCCACATTAGTGTGTGTGTGAGCACACGTGTGCAGAGCCCAAATCCTAGCTGAGGGACTGACTCATCCCGTATTTTGAGGCCTCGGTAGCATTCTTACCAGGGGGCCACATGTGGAGTTGATGGTGGTGTGGCAGGCCTTGCATGCAGGACTGCCTCAGCCCACTTGACTGTGTAAATCTGCTCTGTGGAGGGGCCAGAGGTGTCCCCAGCAGGGGTTCTGCTGTGCAGCGCGAGGCCTGGCAGTCCATGCAGCCCAAAGGGGCAAGACCTGCTGAGCCGGCTCTTCAGAAGCATCCAGTCCTGAGGATACTGTTCACAGGGAGAGGTTTTGGGTGCTGGTGCCCCCTCGCCTACTGGGGCTCATCCCTGAAGAGGGTCCAGCAAGTTGGAGAAGGGGTGGGAAGGGGGTTTGAAAAATAGGCCAAATTCATGTCCCAAGTCACAGGCCAAGCCCAGTGAGTGTCCCTGTCCCCTGCCTCAGTTTAGCTATTCAGGAAATGGTCCAGGGAAGAACTGAGCAGGGTTGGCTCCAAAACTGGGGTCAGACGGTAACAAACAAAAGATCCTGCTCTATGCCAAGATCATTTCTGTTACCCTGAGATGGGGTGAGGGGATGTTGGGGGTATACTGGGATTCTGCGGAGACTTACCCTGCCCAGGACCTCATCTTCGGGGGTCTAGCCCTCACCTGGCCTTCCCTAGGTCTCCAGCAGTAGCAGTGGCACTTACATCTGTCCCAAGGTCTGGAGAGGGGAGAACTGGGCAACCTTACACCCTGGTGGGGAACCTCACGCTTTCTTTCTTTCTTCAAGAAACATGAAACCCTCAAGATTCATGTACTATGTGATGGAGAGAAAAAATACCAACTGTTTCTCCAAAAAGACAATGTATTTTGTACTTTGTAAAGTATTAATTAAAATGGAGAAAAATATCATGTTGACTGAGGGCGTCTGATTTTGTGCTGCTCCAGGGCCACATCTCATCTCTTTCCTTCTCCATTCCATGGTCAAGGAACATGGCCAGGGGCTTGGAGGAAGGCAGAACAACCTTCCCATCCACACCCAGCATCTGAGAGAGGGCACATCCCCAGAGCGAGAGGGGCTGTATTAGTTACCTGAGGCAGGGTAACGAGTTGCCCCAAATGCAATGGATTAAATTGATTGTTTACGTGTCACCGTTTCTGTGGGTTAGGAATTCAGGAGCAGTTTGAGCAGCTGGCTCAGGGTCCCTCAGGATGCTGCGATCATCTGAAGTCCTGGCTGGGACTGCAGGATCTACTTCCCAGGTGGTTTATTCACAGGGCTGGCAAGTTGGGCTCAGCTGTTGGCAGGGAGCCTGTTCCTCTCCACGTGGGTCTCCCCATGGGGCTGCTTGAGTGTCCTCACAATACGGTGCCCGGATTCCCACAGGGCAAGGGATTCAAGGGCCAGTACAGGAGCCAAAATGGTTTTTTGGCCCCGAACCTCAGAATTCACACCCCTCTGCCTCCACCATACTCTGTCACCATACAGCCCTGCTCTGATTTGACACAGGAGGAGAACACACAAGGTTGTGAAACCAAGAGGCCAAGGTCACTGCTGCCATCTTGGAGACTGTCTACTGTGCCCACCATTCCTCCTAAACCTCTGGCAGAGGTGGACCTGGGGGTTAGGGGGCTTGCGGAGCAGGACAGGGCCTTGCTGGTGGCAGGGGGAGGATCAGGGGCTGGATCCCGGGCCACAGGGCTTCTGGCACAAGCCTGGAGCCCTGCTGTGGATGTCACACCCCCAGGAAGGTCCTTGGTGCTAGAAGCCCAGGAGCTGATGCCTCCCGACAAGATACCCTAGGGGCACGAGGGAGGGCTCCATGCCCAGCGTCCCTAACACAGGGCTCTGGCATTTGGTTCCTGCCCTTTTAGCAGGCAGGCACTTGGGATGCCCAGGCAGGACAGAGGTCTTGGACCTTGGACACCCTTCACTGCCCCTCTCTGACATTTTCCATGGACGGCTGGTGTGAGCAGGGCAGCGCTGAAGGCCTGAGCCTGCACTGAACCCCACCAACCTCCATCCTCACCCGCCTTACCCCTGCCCGCAGGAAAAGCAGACCTGGTGATTGAAGAGAGTGACAATGGCTCTGAAGCTTTCTCACCACCCTGAGTCCAAGAAAGTTCTGGATGCTGTGAATGCTTTCCTTTCTGGGGTCTTCAGACTATGTCCCCCTCATTCCTTCAGAGACCCCATTGGAGCTAGGACATCCACGGGGACTCTTGATGTCCCCCAAAATCTCAAAAGTTACAAAGGCCTCCAGAGCCCAACCTCCCTTTCCCGCCACTCATTCACAGTCACTGTCACTCGGGCGGTGCTGGACCTTGTGCCAGGTGCTGGGGACCCCGAGGAACCTGCTGTGGCCCCTGCACCTGAGTCTCTCTAGGAGGTGAGAAGACAGGGAAAGGATCTATTCCAGGGAGTGCAGGGCCGGGCTAGACCACAAAGGTGTGCTGTGTCCAGGGGTAGGGAATGACCACTGTTCAGCAGTAGGGGGCAGACCAAGAAGCCAGGACATTAGGGTTGAACTTGGTAAGATGGGGACCCAGCAGAGGGAGGAGCAAAGTCATAGAGGGCCAGAGGGAACCTTGGCTGGAATGGAGGAGTGCGGAGGGGGAGGCAGGAGTGGATGGGGCAGGTAGGGGATGAGGCTGAAATGCAAGGTGGGTGCTCGGGTCCGCCAGGGGCCTCACCCTCCTACAGGCCATGGGGAGCCACTGAGGACTTCCACGCAGGGGACCAAACTTAGCATCTGAGTGGTGATCTGGGTTATGAAGAGGGCTGATAGGAGCAGGAAAGGGGGACTGCCAGGGTCCTGGCCTCAGTTCTCAGGAGTGGTCCCTGGTGGTTCAAGTGTCTTCTGTGTGCAGATTTGGGGTGGTGGGGGCAGTGGCGCATGCAGGGGACCAGCAGATATCCAGCCAACCCTCAGAATCATGAATTTGCCCCACGCTCAACCAGGGTATAATTGCTCCTGGAACAGCTCTGGCTGGTTCTTGGCAGGTTCTGACTGCAGCTCACATTCAGATCCCTGGGGGGGGTTACCCATGCCAGGACTCCACCCCCAAGAATCTGATTCAGTTTCTCTTCGATGAAATATCGGTTTAAAACCTCCCCCACCCTCTTTCAAAAGGTAACATAAAGAACTCAGCCACAGGAGGAAAGAGCAGCTTCTGTGGTCACATGGTCCCCCTGGTTTTATCATGTGACGTTCCTCTGAGGTGGCAGGGGGCTCATGATGGTGAAAACGAGCTCTCCAAAGGGAATGCATGGGATGAGATCGTGGGGGTGGTTGCACCACATAGACAATACGCTAAAACCACTGAATTGTACACTTTAAAATGGTCTTACATCATGTGACTCACATGTCAATGTTTTAAAAATATTGATGTGGTAGAAAAAGCAACAGGAATGGATGCTGGGCGTGAAGGATGGCCAAGAAAGAATGTGAGTTATTCTGACACTCTTGAGGGTTAAAGGAAGTCCCTATCAACATGGTGGAGGCAGCACAGAGAAGGAGGAAGAGGACGGAGGCAAGAATCCGGAGCTCCCACCTCGCAAAGGTTGATGGGGGAGCATCTCATTTGAGCTGTTTTTCCAGGAGCTCTGGACCTGAGCTGACCCAGCGGGAAGCTGTGCAGCATCAGCGAGACCCAGGCCCATCTCCCACCCTGATGAGCATGGGGCACCGGGAGGGTCCTGATGTCCAGGGAGAACCTCGGAGAAGCAGGCAGAGCCTCTGAGGAGCCTGTAGGTAATAGCCCGAGGTGTCTTCAGGGAAATCAATACTCGGTGTCTTGGACTCAGGGTCACTGAGCGTGTCATGAATTACGTGGTAAAAGTGTCCAAACTTAAAAAATTAAATGAAGGCACCAGTGATCCCACTCCTTAGGTATACACTCGAGAACACTGAGAACACGTTCACACAGACACTTGTATGCGAATGATCCAAAAAATAAAATGCTGGGCCAAGTAAAACTCATACATGAAGTTCTGGCATTATTCATAATAGCCAAAATGTGGAACCAGCCAAATGTCCACCAAATGTTGAATACGGTACATCAAAACAATCAATCAGTAACCTCCCAGATGATTCTATCATACAGGCAAGGTTGAAAAGCTCAGGGGGAGGGGTTGAATCTGCCCAAAGGAATCCCCTCATGAACACGGCCTCCTTCGGCTGCTCTGGGGGCAGGTGACCTCATCTTGATTTCCTAGTTTGAGGCCAGACTCATGAGAGGTAGCCAGCCCCGAGATGCGCCAGCTGGAATGAATGCATGCTTCTCACCACCGCATCCCCAGCACCTGGCAGCTCCTGGCGTACAGTCGGTCAGGAACAGGGACTTTATCAGGCCTTTCCTTCATCTTCAGTGGTCTCTCGCTGTAATGAAGGTGGATGACTGCACCTGAGGAACAGCTTCGGGTCACAAGCCTGAGCCTGTTCACTTTCCATCTCTGAGGGTAGATGCACACATGGCATTTTTCTGATGGGCACAGATTCCTGTGCTCTTCTCTGGCAATTCAGCTGGCACCACCCTACCAGAGCGACAGCAAGACCAAGTCTCTCTGCTCCTCATGGGCAGCTCCCCCACCAGCTACATCCCACCTGTTTGCCTCCCTAACAAGACAATGGACTCCTGGTTTGAGAAGGTGACCACAATCTCTGGATTACTCCTTTTAAACTTGACTGCTCAGCATGCCCTCAGTGTGGCCCCTGAGAAAAGCACAGCGAGAGGGACTCCAAGCACTGTCTCCAGCTCAAGCTGAATCTGGGCTCCTCCGTGTGAAATATCAAGGTTTGTGTGGAAGAAAGGCTGGGTTTCTTGGTCGCCACAGCATGAGCGTCTGAGGGTAGCTGGGTAATGCACCCTGGGAGAGAGAAAGGCAAGTGTGGGATCCTTTGGGGAGGGGATACATTCCTGGGACTCAACCATGGGGCAGGACAGGCCCCAGGACAATGGCTGCCTCACAGATCCACCCCAGTGCTGAGGCCGCCAAGGCCATCTGAAGTGGTCTGTCGGAACGTCAGGCTGCACGGTAGGCCGAGGCACCTGAGCAGCTCCCATGCAGCCCCTGCGGAGAGAATGACCCTCAGAAGGTGTGAGTAACTCTGCTGCTGGTCAGGAGGTGCTGGGACCTGAGCGTAATCTGTGAGAGAACAGTGTGGATCTTCAGAAATGCAGCCCAAGTGTCTACCCTGTGCCAGGTGCTCAACGAGACTGTCACCTGCTGTGCCAAGTCAGAGCACTCTTCCTGCAGCGTGGTTCTCAGCGTCTGACTGTCACATGAACACAGTGAGTGCACAGTAGGTGTTTCCTGACCTCCTGAAAATGTGAGCCAACCACATATTCAAGAAACAAACGTGGTCAGGACAGGACTCTCCTGAGTGAGTCAGGGGCGGACCTGACGAGAACGGCAGGCCAAGTGTCTTTTATTCACTGATGTCAGGGTCTGTGTGCTAGCAAGAGCCCCTTCTCCAGAAATCATCATGGAGTGGCAGCCTGCACGTCCGGCGGGGGCTCAGGGGATGGAAGACGGAGACCCAGGCCCCTGGCAACGACCGTCCACTGAGGGAGACGGTGGTGGCCACCGTGTGACAAGAGTCCCTCCACCTTCTCAGGCTGTGCCTGCCACTCGGGCTCTGCACTGGCCTCGCTTCTTCCCCAATATAGGTGGAATGACAGAGTCTGAGTGTAAGAAGACAGAACGGCCAGGTGACACGTCACAGTGGCCCGTGGTCACTGCATTCAGGGTGTCCTCACACACTTGCTGAAGTGACAGGAGCCTGGAGCCTGCCAACACTGACTTTTCACAGCAAAAAAGGATAAATCACACAACCAACGTACTGTAGAAGCTTTCTGTCCATGTGTGTCAAATGTTGGATGTGTCAGAGGCCTTGTTGCGAATTTCTCTGAAGATGAAATGTATTTGTAAAACCACTGGAGTAAAATAGTGACGATCTGGCAATGACAAAAGACTTAACATGATAATGTAATTACAAGGAAATTTGGTTATTTTATAAGCCACATTTTAAGATAACGACTAGAATTATACCAAGACATATCAGATTTTTAGGAATTTTATATAATTTTTAGAATACTGAAAACATGCTTATTTTCATCAAACCAACAAACTTAAATAAGCTTTCATTTACTAAAGATGATATCATGTTAACTTGAAAAACATTTGGGTTAGTTTCCATTACATTTAGAAACAATTTATATAAATGCTTACTTTAAGCCTGCTAATGGAGCTCTTTTAGAAATTACATCATCCAGAGGTAGAAAAATATCACATATATATAACACGTACACATAGACATACATAGATACACAGACAGACACAAGCAGAGACCTTAAATGGTTTTCGTTAAATGTTTCCTATGAATCAGGTACAATACAAAACTCACTAATTTAAAAAAGAATAGTTGGATCCAAACTGTGTTTTTGGCAGTATTAAACAATTCTATTAATTTTTAATTTAAGTTTCCCATTGACTGTTTAAGGGAATAACGTTAAGTTTCCCAGAAAATCTCTTATGATCTCATTAACTCTGAGAGGGGCTCATACTGGGCCCCTCTTTGAATGTCGATTATGGGGGTGTCTGTAAAGCAATAATTTAATAGACTTTTAGGTACCTTTTATAGCTTAATTTTTTATTAGCTTTTTGCAACCAAACTTTCAGTAGGGCTCTTTTGGAATTTTGAAGGCTTTGCTTTTAAGTGCACATCTTAAGCAATCTTATCTAATTAGATCATTCCTTCTAATGGCCAATGTAACACCCTTGAAGCTGGTGGCATTTTGGTAGGACCCTAGCCACAAATGGAGTTCAACCCATATTTCTGTCCAACCATACCTGACTGCAAATTGGGTGCAACCCGCAATTCTGTCTGACCATATTTTGGGGCGCCCAACCTGATGGTTACTAAGCCAAGCTCTCAGGACACAATACAAGCGTAGCAAGATTTTGCTGTTGTTTTAAATATTTACAACTTCTGCAACCTTTAGTTTTCGAGCAGGTGTGCTGGAAGGTGGCATGCTTAACTCTTTAGAGATTAAAGATTGCATTTAATCTGTCTGTTCCACGGTTCTCAAATCTAGTGCACAAAAAGACAAGTTTTGGAAGCTCAAAGGATCCCCAAAGGTGGCCAGTGTAATTTTAAATTATCCCAGGTTATCCTGATCCAAAGATTCAGCCAATTACAGCTATCCCCATTTGGTTAAGTACTTGCAAGTAAAGGCTCCATACATATTGTACACAGAGCCAGCCAGAGTTCCAGTGGGTGGGTGCCCATCTGGCATTGTTGGCTTTGAAAGTGTGGTTTCTCATTTTCTTTTAGTTTCATTTTAATATCAAGTCTGAACAATTTCTAAGGACAGTGTAGCTGGTCAAAACTGTGCTGCTTGTGAGTGTCACTTCCTAAAAGGTGATGAACACTCTCTCACGTGTCTTAGCTTCTCCTGCGGGCAGTCTACAACTACCGTAGGGGTGCAGAGCACTGGATGAACAATCCTTGTGTGCGGGCCCCTCGACAAGACATTAATTATTTAAAGTGAATGATGGTGACTGAGTTCCCTATGCGACTGCCGCTTGTCATGGAGATTGTCCTCAGACACTTACACCAGGTTCTCAGTCACCTGAGAACAACTTGTGGCTGGAAAGAGCAAGTGCCCCTTTTCTTCAGAACGAAACAAATTCAGTCTCTCATTTTGCTGTCAGTTTGTTCAGACTTTATCAACATGTCTCTTTTTCAATTGAAAGCCAAATTAAAGAGGTCAGCTAACCCAGTTCACTCCAAACTTCCCCCTTGGTTCCCCTTACCTAGGAAATGTCTCCCTGTTGGCTCCCCTCACCTAGGAAATGTCCCCCCCAGGTTCCTCTTACCTAGGAAGAGTACCAACACACCCTTAAGATGTTGAAGTCTTCAGACCCAAAACAGCTGGAATAACAAGTCAGGACTGTCAACTTAAATAAGGAGGTCCAGATTTCGGGAGCACTCACCAGACCACCTGAAGAGTGCAGTGAACCCGGGGGGGAGGAGGGGTAGTGGAGCTCAACGGTCCCCTGTGGTACCAGTGTTGGTTGAAAGTAGGCTCCACCTGGTCTCAGGTGGGTGTCTCAGAAGTCCCTTCGTGGTTGCCAGGAAAAGGTGCCGCAAATAATCAATAATCGTTCTGTAGCACAAAGTTTTATTTGAGCCCAATTTCATTTGAGGACTCTAGCCCGGAGCACATCTTTGCAAGGGAAGAAAGCGCTGTGAAGAAGAGTGGTTTTCAGCAGAGTTACATCCCGTTTCCAAAGACAGAGACACACATCAAGCATGACAGGTGCACATTCTCTCAAGCATTCAAGGAGATATTTTGCTATTGATGAGCACATAGACAGCAAGTCACCATGGCCTCGGCGCTGGAGGAAATGAGGCATTCAGTCTTATCTTGAAAGGGTGCTGGCATCAAAGGAAGGGAGGGATGCTTTTTTTTCTTCAAAGAGTACATTCTTTACTTTAGGGTAACGATTAAAGTACACAGACAATGCATGTCTGACAAGCCATGAGTCAGGTTTCTTTGCTTCAAATAAATTTCAGGCCAAATCAGGTTCCAACCAGAATGGTTTCCACATATACTTGAAAACATAAAATATCTTATATCGCACCTGATGACATCCCGAGGGAGTAGATGTTAAAATGACCCCCACTGCACAGATGGGGACACTGGGGAGGCCCTGAGAGGCACGTGGTTGTCCAGGGTGACATCACTGGCAAGAAGCAGGAGCGGGACTGCATTCAACACTGTGTCCTCAAAGCTGGGGCCCTGCTTGCGTTCAGACATCCCCAGAGGCTGTGGGGTGGACTCTGTTGGTGTGACTGTGTCTGGACGTGGTGTGGAGATGGAGAGTGAGCAGTCAGCAGCCCCGGGAGCCCTTAGGGAGGTCTTGTGTAAGGAGGGAGCTTAGGTAAGGTGACCCCAGGAAGTACCCTCATGGAGCCCAAGAGTACTCGGAACCCTGGTAACTAGGCACCCACATCCTAGAGACAGCCCCCAAGCCAGCTCACTTGTCTAGCACTTGTCTAGGAGGAGCAACGTGTTTAGTTGCTTCTTCTCGATGGTCAGGGGCCAGAGCCCCAGGAAAGCTCCCAAAGACCACCCGCAATGCAGATGCTGGTTCCTTTCTCATGGCCGACAATTGTGGCCGTTTAACCGGAGGGACAGAAAGGTAACACAGGGAGTCCTAAGGAAGGCCAATCCAGACCAGACCAGCACTGTGGTCCCATCTGGGCATCCCTACATCCCCTCCCCATGTGTGTGTGTGGAAGGGCGGTTTCATGAGGGTGGACCACCGTGAGCAGGAGCAGGTCGCTGAGGTGTTAGAAGCCTGGTGGGCTTCTAACATGACCCTGGTGGGTCATGTTCACAGCCCAGGTCAAGGCCGGCTGGGTGGGATGTGGAGTGCTAGAGTGGCACCCTTCTGCCTGAGGTGTATGTCTTTCATCCGGGGTGGAATTCTGTGGAGACACAGGTATGTGCCTGATCTGGGAGAATTAGGTCCCGAGGACAGAAGCAGCACAAGGACAGCTGGGCAGCTGGCAGGGCTCGGATGCCTCTGGGTCGGCTGCCGGTCACTGCCGTTGCAGAGCTCCATACAGGAGATCAGCGAGGAGCTGGTAGAAGGGGACATCCAATCCCTCACCCCCAGGGGTGAGCAGCTGTGACACAAGACTGCATCAGCAGCTGTGGGGAGAACGTCTGCACTGACTGTTGGACAAGCCTCAGAGCTACCTCAGTACCCATCATCCATCCCGGACAACTATCATTACCACCAACTCCTGCAGGAAACCAGGAGGCAGCTGCGGCCCCAGCGTCCGTGCAGGGAGAGCCATCCCCTGCACAGGCTCCAGCAGGAGACCAGGAGGCAGCTGAGGCCCCAGCCACCGTGCAGGGAGAGCCATCCCCTGCACAGGCTCCAGCAGGAGACCAGGAGGCAGCTGAGGCTCCAGCCACCGTGCAGGGAGAACCATCCCATGCACGGGCTCTGGCAGAAGACCAGGAGGCAACTGAGGCCCCACCATGCAAGCAGGGAGACACATCCCCTGAAGAGGGTCCTGCAGGAGACCAAGAGGCACCTGAAGCCAAACCATCTGGCCTGGGAGAGCTGGCTCTGCAATGTCTCTCATCAGCAGCTCCTGTACCACCCATTCAAACTGCTCCCTCACCAGAAATTTCCTTCCCTACCCTCATTAATGTGTTTGTTTCCTTCTTAGTTGCTCTTTTTGATTTTTCTTTATTGTTTAGTTCTTAATAATTATTTAAATTAAATGTTTCGATTTTTTAAAATTTATGTTTTCTCATTTTAAATTGTACACTTTATGAGCATTAAGGACATTCACATTGTTGTGCATCCATCACCGCTATCTGGGCTCAGACAATTTCACACTCCAAAAGGAAATCCTGTTCTAAAAGCACTCACTCCCCGTTTATTCCTCAGGCCCTGGCCCGCTCTAATCTGTTTTCTGTCACTGTTTTTTGTTAAATCTATTCTGGATGTTTCCTATAAGTGGAATCATGGCATAACTGGCCATTTGTGTCTGCCTTCTTATTTTCACAGGGCCTGATAGGTTTTCCTTTTCTGTTTTTATTTGAAATAGAATTTCTCTAATTTGATAGGAAAATCCCAGGTGGATTCTAGATTTGATGTATCAAATAAAGCCCTTTCGGTAAATATGTGCATAATCTTGGGGTACAGACTGCTGTTCTAAGTGGGACACCAGAGCCAGAAGCCAGGCATGAAACGCCTGTGGCCAAAACAAAAACAAGACAAGGGTAAAAAGCTGGAAAGGCAAACCACAAACCGGAAAGCATTCCTCATAACCCAAGGCCAGGGAAAGGCTACACATCCCTCGCTTCCAAAAAATGCTTGAAATTCAGTATTTTAATAAGAGATAAAGAGCAAACACACTCAACGCCAATGAGAGGTGATACACAGGGGCAGCATGTGTCAGAGAAGCTCGAGCTCCACGAGGGGGACACCCGCACATGGAGACACTGTGGAGAGGGCACTGGGCCCCATCAGATGGGCAGGGTTCCAGTGTGGTGACAACCAGCCCTGGTGACAATGTGAGGAAGCAGAGGCCCCAGCAGACTCCTAGAGACAAGTGTGAAAGGACACTCCTCTCTGGAGACCAGCCTGCAGGACCCATCGCAGCCCCCAGGGGCACGCCTGTGCTGGCGGTGCTGATCCCAGGACTTCATCCCACAGAAAGTCTGTACAGTGTGTACACGTGTGTGCACATGCGTGCGTATGTGTGTGTGCACTTGTGGGTGTCAGGAACGGAGCATTCCAGGGTGTGTGCTCTTCTAGAGCCTGATTTGTCCAGGCATGGCCACTGCCAGGCAATCCTATTCCACTTGGTATTTTCTCTGTCCTGGCATCAGAATTTATGAAGACCCCCTGCTTGGACCAGGGGCCATTTCCAGTTTTTCACTCTCTGAATCGTGCTGAAGGGAACACCAGCAACCACAAATCTCTGTTTAGGACAGAATCCATGACGTGGAGTTTCTGGGTCAAAATGTATACTGTTTTTAATGAATTGGCCCCAGTTTCCAACACCAGAGGGCTCTTTGTCAGCTTTGAGCCTTCTTTGGGAAAGCAGGGCCACAGAGACCCCGGGGCTGGGACCTCATGGAGTGAGGGAGGACGAGGAGCTGGCAGTGGATGTGATCAAGGTACTTGGGAGTGAGCTGTCTGGCAGAAAATGTCCCACCCCTCAGCCCAACACCTGGCCCCACCCATCATGGTGATGTCATGGGCTAGTCCTCTCGCTGGTGCTAGAGCTGGTGCTGGAGCTTGCTTTAGCTCAAAACATGGCTCTGATTCTAGAACTGGAGCTGAAGCTGGAGCTGGTTCAATCTCAGCAGCTCATGCGAGAGCCTGTGTTAGAGTTGCGCTATCTCTATAGCCGCCAGTATCTCTAGCTCTGGGGAAGGCACTGGAGCTGGAACTACCTCCAGAGATAATCTAGACCTGCTTCTGCAGTTTGATAAAGCTCTTGAGCTGGCTCCAACTCTTGCACTGGAGCTGGTGTAGAGTTATTGCTGTAAGTGGCTCTAACTGTGGTTCTCATTCTAGACCTGGTTCTTGTGGCTCTAGTTGTATAACCAGTCTTAGCTCTAGCTCTGTAGCTGGTGCTAAAACTGGTGGTGGATTAGGTTTGTAGCTCTGGCACCGGCTCCACCTCTGGAATTGGTGTTGGGGCAGATTCTGGTACTAGAGCAGCACAGGCTCCGGCTGGGTGGTTGGTGATAGAGATGCCTCCATCTCTGAAATCGGTGGTAGAGCTGGTAGCACAGCATGATCTAGTTCTGATGTTGGTGCTAGAGCTGTTGCCAGAGCTGGTTCTTTCTCTTGAGCTGGCATTGGCTCTAAGTCTGCTACTGGTACCCAAGCCAGCTCTTGCTCCAGCACTTGTGGGGGATCTAGCTCTGCAGCTGGTACTAGATCTGTTGCTGGAGCAGGCTCTGCCTCTGAACTTGGTGCTGACTCTAGCTCTCGAGCTGGTGCCAGAAATGGCTCTAACTCTGGAGCCAGTGTTAGAGCTGATGCTGGAGCTGGCTCTTCCTTGGAACCTGGCACTGGCTGTAAACTAGCTTCAACCTGGTTCTCACTCTAAAGTAAGCACTAGAACCATCACTGGGACTGGCACAGGAGTTGGTGATAGAGCTGCCTCTATCTCCAGCGTTGATGCTACAGCTAGTGTTCAAGCCAGCTCTAGCTCATGAGAGAACCCCGGCCCTGACCCTGCAACTAGCACTGGAGCTGAAGGTGGAGCTTGCTCTATCTCAGGAGTTTGTGCAACTGTGGGAGCTGGGGTTAGCTCTAGCTATGGAGCTGGCCCGAACTCTGGTGCTAGAGCTGTTGGTAGAGCTGGTGTTGGGGCTAGCTCTGGCTATAGACCTATCACTGGCTCTAGTTCTGGAGCTTGTAATAGAACTGGTTCGTGCAGTGGCTTGGGTGTTGAAGCTGGTCCTGAAAATGGCTCTGAGTCAGGATTCTAGCTAGAGCTGGCTCCAGAGAACACTTAAGCTCTTGAGCTGCTGCTGGAGCTGGTGTTGGACCTGGCCCCAGCTTTTGACCGTTTTCTGGAGTTGGCACTAGCTCTGTGGCTGGTACTACATCTAGCTCTTGGACATGGGCAAGAAATGGCTCGAACTTCAGATTTGGTACTAGAGCTGGTGTGATGTCTGACACTGAAGGCGGTGCTAGCTGTGGAGCTGGTGGTGGAGCTGGCACTAGCTCTGAAGCTTGTTTTAGAGCGGGCACTGGTGCTTCGAGAGGACAAATGTTCAGCAACATGACTGCCATTCCACGTGCCTTTCCAAAAACAGAAAACGCCCCGCTGCCCTCCAGAGAAGCCCCAGCCCAAGGATCCAAGAAGCCTTCCAGGAAGCCTTCCCAGACTGTAGACAGTGTGCATGTATCAAATAAATTTTTTTCTTCTGTTCCTTATCTTCTTATCACAGAACATCATATGTAACTAGATGTATCAATAACAGTTAACTTCACATGATAGTATGTAAGTCATAGGATATTAAGGAAAGGAGTGCACATCACCCAAGAACTTTGCATCCTCCTTGGGGAGAGTATTTGTGTTTTGAGTTGTCCACAGGAGAGGGGTACCATGTTAGAGGGAAGAATGACTTTCTTCCTGTCCTTATTTGGAGATTAAATGCGGCTAAAGGAGATGTGAGTGGGCGCCAAGTTGAGGGAGCGTGGGCTCTGATGGTTAGTCTTGTGTGTCAACCCGACCAGGCCATAGTATGCAGCTGTTTAATCAAACTGGATATTTAATCGTGTCTTGCTGTGAAGGTATTCTGTAGATGTGGTTAACACGTACAATTAGTTGACCTCAAGAAAAAGAGATTACTGTCAATAATTTGGGTGGGCCTCATCAGCTGAGGGCCTTCAGAGCAAACACTGAAGTTTCTCAAAGAAGAAAATCTGCCTCGAGACTCCAGCATCTAGACACCTGCCTGACTTTCTAGTCTGCAAGCCTGGTCTACAGATTTTGGACTTGCCAGCCCTCATGAGCACATGAGCCAATATATTAGAATCAGTCTCTCTCTCTCTACACATACATATACACACATCTGTGTGTGTGTGTGTGTGTGTGTGTGTGTGTGTGTGTATGTGTGCACGTGCATATGTATCCTGTTGGTTGTTTTCTGGAGAACTCTGACAAACACAATGCTGAAATGCCTTTGTCCTTCCTTTTTCCACTTTAGAATCACTGTTCTTTAAGGGCTTCGGAAACTCAGTGCCATAGGAAGTTTGCAGACGAAGTGTCTGTCCAATCCAGACCTCGTACTGCATGTCGGGCTCTGCCGGCACTGCCTGGTAATTCTGAGAAAGCGTGGCTGACGCTTTCCTGCTGAGGACATGCAAATGACCCCAAAGTCCTCTTACTTGAAACCGGGCAAAATGTGGAACAGAAAGCTCACCCTCGTGAGGCCGGCCGACAACAGGGTCAGCACCCAGACTCCTGCAAGAGAAAAGTGATACACGAGGCCTCAGAAAATTAACCAGACACCATATTTTCAGAATGTGGGCTTCCATGCCAGGAAGGTCTGTAGAGAATATGTCATATTTCCTTTAACACATTTCTTGAAGAAGTCAAGTTTTTTGCCTATTTATTGTTACCTTTCAGCACACACACTTGATATATGCTCTTTCCTGCACAATCCTCTCCCTTCATGCTAAATATTTTCACTCTACAGTCAGTAAAGAGAAGAGAACACGACGGAGAACGCAATCCAGAGGGAGCCACCATCCTCGGAATCACCATGAGTATGTGAATATCTGTCGTCACCTGTTTGGAGTGGGCCCACCCCCCAGTTACACAGCAGCCAGGGCAGGGATGACGGGATCAAGAGGTCTAGACTAGTCATTCGACTGGCTTTCAGCAAGTATTTAATATGTGGGTTCTGGTTTGCCTCCAGAGAGGTTCTGTGTGTTTGTGTGAGGGAGAAAGAGGGAGGAAGAGGGGAGGGAAGACGATTTCATGCTTTAAAAGCTGCTGCAAAAGCTAATATCCACTAGGTGCGAAAAACCATATGACAAAATCCAACACCATTTCGTGATAGAAACACTCAAGAAACTAGAAACAGAAGGGAATATCTTGAGCCTCGTCCAGGGCATCTGTGAACAGTCCACAGCTCACCGACGTCATAGTCAGTGGGGAAAGACTGGAAACGCCACCCCTGAGGTCAAGAACAAGATGAGCATTGGCCACTCTTGCCAATTCTATGCTACATTTTGCTGGAGGTTTTAGCCAGGTCAATTAGGCAAGAAAATGAAGTAAAAGGTATCTAGATTGGAGGAGATGAAGTAAAATTATCTCAATTCTCAAATGATGTGACCACATATAGAGGAAATCACAGAGAATACATGGAAAAACTATTGGAACTAAGAAATGAGATTAGCAAAGCTGCTGGATACAAGATTAATTTAAAAAATCCATTGTATAGGAATATAAATTGGTGCAGCCACTATGAGAAAGAATATGCAGATTCCTCAAAAAATTAAAAATAGAACTACCATATGATCCAGCAATTCCACTTATGAATATTTATCCAAAGGAAATAAAAACACTAACACAAAAAGATATCTGCACCCCACTGTTCATTGCAGCATTTATTTACAATAGTGAAGACACGGTAAGCAACCTAAGTGTCCTTTGATGGATGAACCGGTAAAGAAGATGTGGTGTAAGTATATATATATAACAGAATCTTATTCAGCCATAAAAAGGAAAGAAATCCTGCCACTTGCAACAACATAGACGGGCATTATGCTAAGTGAAATAAGTCAGACAGAGAAAGACAAATACCATATGATCTCACTTAAATGGCGAATCTAAAATTAAAAAAAAAGCAAAAACTGAGCTAACAGATACAGGGAACAGCTTGGTGGTCGCCAGAGGCAGGGGGTGGGGGTTGGGCAAATGAATGAAGGGGTCAAAAGGTATAAACTTCCACTTAGAAAATAAATGAGTCCTGGAAATGTAACAAAAAACATGGTGACTATAGTTAGCAATAGTGTATTGTACATCTGTTAGATGCTAAGAGAACAGATTTTAAAAGTCCTGATAACAAGAAAAATATCTGTAACTATGTGAGGTGATGGATGTTAACCAGACTTATTGTGTTGATCTTTGGTAATATATACATACATAGAATCATTATGTTATATGCCTGAAACTAATATAATATCATATGTCAAGTTTTAAAATATCAATTTTATTTCTATATACTAGCAAAGGAAAATCTGACAATAAAAGTAAGAAGATATGTTAATTTACAATAGCATCCAAAACAATGAAATAATTAGAAATAAATTTATCATAAGAAGTACAAGAGTTGTACAATGAAAGATACAAAACATTATTGGAAGCAATTAATGAAGACCAAAATAAATGGAAAGACATTTCATCTTCATGTATCCGAAGACTTGATACTATTAAGGTGGCAATACTCCACAAATAGAACTAGAGATTCAGTGGAATTCCAAGCAAACTCCCAGCTGCCTGTTTTTGCAGAAACTGACAAGCCAAGGCTAAAATTCATATGGAAATGCAAGGGAGCCACAAGAGCCAAAACAATTTTGAGAAAGAAGTTCAAAGATGGAGTATTCACACTTCCCAATTTCAAAAATTATTACAAAGCTACCATAATGAATACAGTGTGGTGCTGTCATAAAAAATAGACATACAGACCAATGGAATAGAATTGAGAGTCCAGAAATCAACCTACATATTTACAGTCAATTGATTTTTGATGAGTGAAAAGACAATTCAATGGGGAAAGAACAATGTTGTCCACAAATGTTATTGAAACAACTGGATTTTCACACGCAAAGAAGTTGGACTCCTTGCTTACAGTACTTACAAAAATGAACTCAAAATAGATCCAACAGCTAGATATGAGGCAATACTATACAACTCTTACAAGAAAACACATAGGAATAAAACTTTTATTTTATTTATTTTTTTTGTGAGGAGGACCAGCCCTGAGCTAACATCCAATGCCAATCCTCCTCTTTTTTGCTGAGGAAGACTGGCCCTGGGCTAACATCCATGCCCATCTTCCTCTACTTTATGTGGGACGCCACCACAGCATGGCTTAACAAGCGGTGCGTCGGTGCCCGCCCGGGATCCGAACCAGCGAACCCCGGGCTGCCGCAGCAGAGCACGGGCACTTAACCGCTTGCGCCACTGGGCAGGCCCTAGGAATAAAACTTTTGACCTTGAGTTAGGTGATGATTTCTTAGATAGGACACCAAAAACACACGAATAAAAAATAAACAAATTGGACTTCATCAAAATTAAAAATTTGTGTGTATCAAAAGGCAGTATCAAGAAAGTGAGAAGACAGCCTGCTGAATGGGACACTATACCAGCTCACCATATATATAACAAGCTACTTGCAAATAGAAGATAGAGTGAATGCTTACAACTCAATAATAAAGAAACTAATAACCCAATTTAAAAATGGGGAAAGGAGCTGAGCAGACATTTCTCCAAAGAAGATATACAAGTGGCCAATAAAGACATGAAAAATGCTCAACTCCATTATCCAGGAAGAAAATGCAATCAAAACCACAATCAATAAGTATCATTTCCCATCCACTAGGATGGTTGTAAATTAAAAATATAGATATTAAGACGTCTTGTCAAGGATAGGTAGAAACTGGGATCCTCATACATTGTTGGCAGGAATAAAGATGGAAAATAGTCTAGCAATTCTTCAAAATTTAGAGAGTTTTCATATGACCCAGCAGTTCCACTCTAGGTGTGTACCCAACAGACATGAAAACATGAAAGCTTGTACGTGAATGTTCATAGCATCATTATTATAATAGCCAAAAGGTGGAGACAAGTCCAATGCCCCTCAACCGATGAATGGATCAATAAAATACAGTATATCTATGCAACGGAAAATCATTTGGCACAAAACAGAAAGAATTACCGATACACTACAAACAAGGATGAACCTTGAAAACATGACATATTAAAGGAGCTATCACAAAACAACACACATTGTACTATTCTGTGTATATAAGAGGTCGAAAATAGACAGATCGAGGGAGAGAAAAAGTAGAGGAGTGGTTGTCTAGGGCTGTGGCGATGGGGGAAGGGGGAGTGACTGCTAATGGGTCCAGGGTTTCATTCTGAGGTGATGAAAATGTTCCACTGTTGTGGTGATGGTTGCCCAACTCTGTGACTCTACTACAAGCCATTGATTTGTACACTTTAAATGGGTGGCTTACACGGCATGTGAGCGATATCTCAATACAGCTGTTTTAAGAAAATACAGAGAAAGATAATTTGTTTCAACTTGGAGATGTGTCTTGGTCCCAGGAGCAGCCAGACTAGGCACTTGCTATAGCACAAAGACCCAACCCATGCAAACGATATGGGTCACAACCCCACAAAACCCACCTTCACAAAGCCCACCCCCAGGGAAATGGGGAAAGACGTCCTCAGAAGGAATGGATGGAGGAGTTGGCCACTAGAGGAGGGGGTGCAGACTTGGTCCAGCCAGCAGCATGGGCACGAGCAGCCCTAACCCTAACCTTCACACTGATGAAATTTTACCTTGAATTTACGCCTTGATCTTCCCAAGGTGAAGCACGTGCAGCTTAGAGTGTCTCTCTTGGCAGGAGGGTAGCTGGCAGAGGACAGAGAGGAAATTTTATCTTTTGATTTTCAAAGCAGCTATTCCATGTGGGAAATACATCAAAGGGGAGAAAACATGAGTGTACACGGGGATATCTTCACTACAATTCAATTGGACCAAGACACTGAGGTTTGCTTAGACAACTTGCCCAGAACAGGGCTGGAGATGGGATTTTAAAAAATAGGACTTGGAATTAATGAGTAATATTGGGAGTGATTCACTGGGTACGATATTCAGGAACTCATTAAGTTGAACAGAAATCCTCCCAAAAGACCAATGAAAGTGCCCAAGGTCAACGATGAACTCTGGCGATAGGTAAGGAGCAGGACCTGCGCAGGGAGCATGTAAAGGAGAACTTTCCATGACACACAAGGTGTGAAGGAGTTTCACTGGAATCATCCATCTGCGAGCTGGGCCCCTCTCATTTTCATATTTACTAGCTTATGACTGTTAAGCGGTAACAACACCATTTGTGACCCCTCCTTCATGGCTTCAGGAACATTTGGTAGCTTAAGGCATCACTCTCAGAGCTGTAAGAACTTCTGGAAACCACTTACGACCTCCACAATAGCCCTATTTTACAGATGAGGAAACTGACGCCCAGGGAGGGTTCAAGGACACACTGGGAGTGTCTCTGACTTCTGGTCCAGGGCACTTTCTCATTGGGGAGCCACGAAGAACTCTCCTCTCTATGCCAGAAATGGGCTGATCCTTAGGACATTTTCAAAGAAAGCTGCCTTTTTTTAAATTTTTAAAAATTTTTCCCCCAAAGCCCCAGCAGATAGTTGTATGTCATAGCTGCACATCCCTCTAGTTGCTGTATGTGGGACGCGGCCTCAGCATGGTCCGAGAAGCGGTGCGTCGGGCCGCGCCCGGGATCCGAACCCGAGCCGCCAGTAGTGGAGGGCGCGCACTCAAGCTCTGAGCCACGGGGCCAGCCCTATAGGATCATTTTAGTTCTTTCCCTGACACAGAAACAAAACAGGCTACTGGACAAGAGAAAACTCTAGGGCAAGTTGCCATTTTTAGTTCATCCTCACAGAGATTGGAACAAATTGACTGGAGTCCTGACCCCTCAGTCCACATAGTCGACCCACAATAAATGTATCAGCTCGTCATGAATGAGCATCAATGAGCCGAAACACGTTTGTCTCCTCGGCCAAGTAGCATCAACCTTCATGACAGGTATGCTCCTGCCACCAGGTCCCGTCTCTCCCACAGGTGCCCAGACAGTGGGCGGGCACAGTGGGCGGGACGGTGCTGCCTCTGGGGACTGGGACCAGCTCTCTCACCTGCAGGCTGGCGGGGTCAGGGCCCGTCTCCCTCACCGAGGCGATGGAGGTCTCCAGCTGTCCCTGCACACACGAACAAGCAGGCCTCCATGACAAAGGCCCGGGACACAGAGCAAAGGGTTCACCGTCCCCCCGCGTGCAACCCGGAGGCGGAACCAAAGGCGGGTCTCTCTCGGGCTCGGAGGCCAGTCTCTCCGGGAGCCGCAGCCTCTTCTGAAACCTCTCCCTGGGCGCCAGCTGTACCGAGACGAGGGGCTGGGAGTTCTGGGGAGACAGGAGTCCCCACACGCTGTCCTCCACCCCACAGCACCCACGACCCGGCCCCACACTGGATCCAGGGCCTCTTCCAACGCCCCAACCGATGTGGGGGTCACAGAGCAGTCGGCGGAGTGGGGACCCTCGGGACCAGCCCTGTGGCAGCTGTTGGTGTTGCGCATGTGCGCGGAGGAGCGGGGTCACGTGCATGCGCTGTGCGTGGGCCCCGAGAGCGTGCCCGGCTGGGGACGTGAGGCCCGGCTGCCCCGCGCGGGTCCACCCGCGACCGCCCATTGGAGGGAGGCCCGTGCGCCCCGAGCGCGTCCCTACCGCCCCCACGCCGGGGAGAGCACAAGCCGTGTCCACACTGAGCTGGCTGATGCAGTTCCAAGAGCAGGCTCTCAGGAGACAGTTGGGAAACTGAGGCCAGGAGAGACAGGGACTGGCCCGGGCCCATGAGATGGGCAGAGTCCAGAGGAGAAGAAACAAAGGCTCCTCCTGTTTGGATCACACCTGCTTCTGTGTTTTCATTCACTCACCCATTCACTCATTGTTTCGTTTATTCTCTCATTCCTTCAATCACTCACTCAGTCATTCTCTCATTCATTCCTACACTCATTCATTCAGTCATCACTCATTCATTCACTCATTTGTTCATTCACTGGTTCATTTATTCAATCATTCAGCCAACATCCTCCAGTCCTTGCTGTGTGCCAAGCACTGTGACTTCACCAGGGAGCACAACCTGATGTGGTCCCTGCTCACGTGGAGCTCACGTCCACTGTGTGACATAAAAGAGGGCAGTCCCTGGGGGTACCAGGGGTGATGAGCACCAGAAATCCACACCTGAAAATAGAGGCCAGTCATGCAGAGAAAAGTTCAGAGAAAACCCATGCTGGGCACTGCAGTCTTGCATGATCCTTGACCCCATGCCCCAGCAGAAGAGCTGGAGGCCACATTTCCCAACGGCTGAAGGCGAAGGTGGGTGCTAAGGGCAGCCAATGGCTCAGGGAGACCTGAGGATGATGCCCTGTGGGGGCTGAGGATCTCTGGGCACTGACTGGGGAGGCAGGTGGCACAGGAGGGAAATGGGGCTCCTGGGCCAGGCTGCCAAAAGGCAGGGTGAGCGGGCACTCAGATCCACCACCTGGACTCCCGTGTGTGTCTTTCCCTCCGTGCCTCCCCCTGGTGAGAAAAGCTCAAACCCTCTACACCACCCTCGCTCCTCCCTGCCCCATCCAGAGTGGTGAGAGCTCCAGGAGAGGAGAGTGAGGGGCAGGGGGAGCCCTGACCACCCCTTTCCCTCCCCCACCAAGTAGAAAAATCTGACCTCGCTCAACCTTTGGCATTGGTTCCCCTGGTTCCCAAGAAACATCTTTCTCCCTCAGACCTCAGTCCTGACCCAGGAGAGAGATGGGCAGTGCCAACTCTGCACCTCCTTCCTCCATGGGGGTCTCCAAAGCCCCCAAGAGGTGTTACCCATGCCACTGCCCTCAGCCCAGAGTACTCATCCAAGATGGAGAGGTGTGCAGAACTCTACTCCCAAAGATTCAGAGGGTCCAGAGCCCCCCAAGAACCAGCATTCTCCCCCTCCCACCAACCCCAGGCCACAGACCCCTGGAGGGAAGGGAGGGAGCCAGGTGACTCAGAGCCGCCCACTGTGACCTCCCCCCACCAGTCAGCATGTCCTCAGAGACCAGTGTGGTGTCCAGAAGATGATGCACGCTCTGGTGGAGCCTGGCCCTTTGTGGTGACAGAGGAGGCTATGGAGGTCAGGAGAGAAGGCTCTGGGGAGATAGGAAGGGACAGGCCCCCACCCCATGCCAAGGCACCATTTGCCTGATCATCGAATATGAACCTGTTCACCCACCACCAGCCCCTCCTGGCAGTATTTCCCAGGAAGACTTTTAGGAGTCTCACAGCTACCCTGGGCCACCTCTCTGAGCCTCTGGATCTGGAGGTGGGGACAACTAGGGCCCTTGCCGGCCCCGGCTAAGAGAGGGAACCTTGAGGAGCTCCCATATGAGAACAGAGCACTCCAGTCCTGGGACTGAGAAATTTTTGGTGCCACTCTCTGAGTGAACACTGGGCAGGGTTAGGAAGAAAATACCCCCAATATATGTGTGCCCACTGTAAGCCAGGGCAGGGAGCAGCCAGTCACTGCTGTCACATCCACTGAGAAATGGAGTTGGTGATTGGCTTAGTGAGAGGAGCCTGGGGGAGGATGATGGAGTCTCCCAGCAGTGGAAAGACATGAGCTTTGGCCTTTCAGGTTCCTGGATACTGTGCTGAGGGAGGGGCAGCAGCCCTCCATTCACAGAGGCCTCCTGGGAGGGGAGAAACTAGAGTGGTGGACGGTGGTCGGCCCAGCAGAGGGCAGGCTTGGGAAGAGTGGCGGGGCTGTCCTGAGGGGAGTGGAGCCCTGCTGTAGGAGAGACCTTTCCCTACCTCTCAGAGCTCATCTGGCTCTTTTCTTTCTTTCATTTTCAAATTAGAGGCAGCAAAAGGACAAGCTTAACTGTCTCTCGTCCCCTTTCCATACCTTCAGCTTTGATGTCCACCCCTCTTATGACGCCTGCTCTCTTGGGAAGGTAAAGGCAGGAGCTGGTGGCTGAGGCAGCCTCTGGCCTTGAGGCAGGCGGCACCAGGAGCGGCTGGATGGGAGGTAGGAGCCTGCGGCCCGGCCCCTGGCGTCTGTGGGCAGCCTGGTGGTGAGGGAGTTTGTGGCTCTTGCTTCAAGGAGGTGGGAGGCTGTGAGAGTCAGGAGTGCAAGGTGGACCTTGCCCTGGGGGCAGGACAGTGTTCTGTACACGGCAAACGTGTGTTCATACACACACATGTAAGTGTGAGCATGTGCTGTGTCATCCACAATAGGGTGTGTGCCAGCACACGTGTGCAGAGCCCAAATCCTAGCTGAGGGATTGGCTCATCCCGTATTTTGAGGCCTCGGTAGCATTCTTATCCGGGGGCCACATGTGGAGCTGATGGTGGTGTGGCAGGCCTTGCATGCAGGACTGCCCCAGCCCACTTGACTGTGTAAATCTGCTCTGTGGAGGGGGCAGAGGTGTCTCCAGCAGGGGCTCTGCTGTGCAGCGCGAGGCCTGGCAGTCCATGCAGCCCAAAGGGGCTAGACCTGCTGAGCTGGCTCTTCAGAAGCATCCAGTCCTGAGGATACTGTTCACAGGGAGAGGTTTTGGGTGCTGGTGCCCCCTCGCCTACTGGGGCTCGTCCCTGAAGAGGGTCCAGCAAGTTGGAGATGGGGCGGGAAGGGGGGATGAAAAATAGGCCAAATTCATGTCCCAAGTCACAGGCTAAGCCCAGTGAATTTCCCTGTTCCCTACCTCAGTTTACCTATTCAGGAAATGTTCCAGAGTGCTGGGCAGGGTAAGCTCCAAAGCTGGGGTCAGGCGGTAACAAACAAAATCTCAAGCCAACCTCCTCCTCTATGCAAAGATCATTTCCGTCACCCTGAGATGGGGTGAGTGGATGTTGGGGGTACAATGGTATTCTGGGGGGCCTTGCCCTGTTCAGGACCTCGTCTTCGGGGGTCTGGCCCTCACCCGGCCTGCCCAAGGTCACCAGCAGTAGCAGTGGCACTTACATCTGTCCCAAAGTCTGGAGAGGGGAGAACTGGGCAGCCTTACACCCTGGTGGGGACCCTCACGATTTCTTTCTTTCTTGAAGAAACACAAGACCCTCAAGATTCACGTACTGTGTGATGGAGAGAAACAAATACCAACTGTTCCCCCCAAAATACAATGTATTTTGTACTTTGTAAAGTGTTAATTAAAATGGAGAAAAATATGTTGGCTGAGGGCGTCTGATTTTGTGCTGCTCCAGGGCCACACCTCATCTCTTTCCTTCTCCATTCCATGGTCGGGGAACATGGCCAGGGGTTGGGAGGAAGGCAGAACAGCCTCCCCGTCCACACTCAGCGGCTGAGAGAGGACACATCCCCAGAGCAAGAGGGGCTGTATTAGTTACCTGATGCAGGGTAACGAGTTGCCCCAAACGCAATGGATTAAAATGATTGTTTACGTGTCACCGTTTCTGTGGGTTAGGAATTCGGGAGCAGTTTGAGCAGCTGGCTCAGGGTCCCTCGGGAGGCTGCAATCATCTGAAGTCCTGGCTGGGACTGGAGGATCTACTTCCCAGGTGGTTTATTCACAGGGCTGGCAAGTTGGGCTCAGCTGTTGGCAGGGAGCCTGTTCCTCTCCACATGGGTCTCCCCATGGGACTGCTTGAGTGTCCTCACAATACGGTGCCCAGATTCCCCCAGGACAAGGGATTCAAGGGCCAGTGTAGGGACCAAAATGGTTTTTTGGCCCTGAGCCTCAGAATTCACACGCCTCTGCCTCCACCATACTCTGTCACCATACAGCCCTGCTCTGATTTGACACAGGAGGAGAACACACAAGGGTGTGAAACCAAGAGGCCAAGGTCACTGGGGTCATCTTGGAGACCGGCTACTGTGCCCATCATTCCTCCCAAACCTCTGGCAGAGGCAGGCCTGGGGGTGAGGGGGCCTGCGGAGCAGGACAGGGCCTTGCTGGTGCATGGGGAGGATACGGGGCTGGATTCCGGGCCACAGGGCCTCTGGCCCAAGCCTGGAGCCGTGCTGTGGATGTCACACCCCCAGGAAGGTCCTTGGTGCTAGAAGCCCAGGAGCTGACGCCTCCCTACAAGATACCCTGGGGGCACGAGGGAGGGCTCCGTGCCCAGCGTCCCTAACACAGGGCTCTGGCATTTGGTTCCTGCCCTTTTGACAGGTAGGCACGCAGGATGCCCAAGCAGGACAGAGGTCTTGGACCTTGGACACCCTTCACTGCCCCTCTCTGACGTTTTCCATAGAGGGCCAGTGTGACCAAGGCAGTGCTGAAGACCTGAGCCTGCACTGAACCCCACCAACCTCCATTCCCACCTGTCTCACCCCTGCCCGCAGGAAAAGTGGACCTGAGGATTGAAGGGAGTGACAATGAGGATGAAGCTCACTCACCACCCTGAGCCCAAGAAAGTTCTGGATGCTGTGAATGCTTTCCCTTCTGGGGTCTTCAGACTACGCCCCCCTCATTCCTTCAGAGACCCCATTGGAGCTGGGACATCCACGGGGACTCTTGATTTCCCCCAAAATCTCAAAAGTTACAAAGAACTCCAGGGCCCGATCTCCCATTCCCACCACTCACTCACAGTCACTGTCACTTGGGCGGTGCTGGACCTTGTGCCAGGTGCTGGGGACCCCGAGGAACAGGCTGTGGCCCCTGGACCTGCGTCTCTCTAGGAGGTGAGAAGACAGGGAAAGGAGCTAGTCCAAAGAGTGCAAGGCCAGGCTAGACCACAAGGGTGTGCTGTGCCCAGGGGGAGGGAATGACCACTGTCCAGTAGTAGGGGGCAGAACAAGAAGCCAGGACATTAGGGTTGAGCTTGGTAAGATGGGGACCCAGCAGAGGGAGGAGCAAAGGCGCAGAGGGCCAGAGGGAACCTTGGCTGGAATGGAGGAGTGCGGCGGGGGAGGGAGGAGTTGATGCGGCAGGTAGGGGATGAGGCTGAAATGCAAGGTGGGTGCTCGGGTCCGCCAGGGGCCTCACCCTCCTATAGGCCATGGGGAGCCACTGAGGACTTCCACGCAGGGGACCAAACTTAGCATCTGAGTGGGAGTCTTGGTTATGAAGAGGGCTGATAGGAGCAGGAAAGGGGGACTGCCAGGGTCCTGGTCTCAGTTCTCAGGAGGAGGCCCCTGGCTGGTTCTAGAGTCGTCCCTGTGCAGAGTTGGGGTTGTGGGGGCAGTGGAGTATCAGGGGACCAGCAGATGTCCAGCCAGCCCTCAGAACCATGACTGTGCCCCTCGCCTAACCAGGGCATAATTCCTCCTGGAGCAGCTCTGGCTGCTTGTGGCAGGTTCTCACCACTGCTCACATTCAGACCCCCAGGGGGGTTACCCATGCCAGGACTCCACCCCCAAGAGTCTGATTCAGTTTCTCTTGGATAAAATATCGGTGTAAAACGTCCCCCACCCTCTCTTAAAAGGTAATGTAAAGAACTGGGCCACAGAACAGTAACAACTGTGGTCACATGGCCCCCCGGGTTTATCATGTGACATTCCTCTGGGGGGGCAGGGGGCTCATGATGGTCAAAACGAGCTCTCCAAAGGGAATGTGCGGGATGAGATCGTGGGGGTGGTTGCACCACATAGACAATACGCTAAAACCACTTAATTGTACACTTTAAAATGGTCCTACGTCATGTGACTCACATGTCAATGTTTTAAAAATATCGATGTGGTAGAAAAAACAACAGGAATGGATGCTGGGCGTGAAGGATGGCCAAGAAAGAATATGAGTTATTCTGACACTCTTGAGGGTTAGAGGAAGTCCCTATCAACATGGTGGAGGCAGCACAGAGAAGAAGGAGGAGGACGGAGGCAAGAACCGGGAGCTCCCACCTCGCAAATGTTGGTGGGGGAGCATCTCATTTGAGCTGTTTTTCCAGGAGCTCTGGACCTGATCTGATCCAGCGGGAAGCTCTGCAGCGTCAGCGAGACCCAGGCCCATCTCCCACCCTGATGAGCTTGGGACACCGGGAGGGTCCTGTTGTCCCGGGAGAACCTCGGAGAGCAGGCAGAGTCTCTGAGGAGCCTATAGGGAACAGCCCGCGTTGTTTTCAGGGCAATTAATACTCCGTGTCTTGGACTCAAGATCACCGAGCGTGTCATGAAATATGTGGTAAGTGTCCAAACTTAAAAAATTAAATGAAGGCACCAGTGATCCCACTTCTTAGGTATACACTTGAGAAAACTGAGAACACGTTCACACAGACACTTGTACCGAATTCAACAGTTGGTGGACATTTGGGTGGTTCCACTTTTTGGCTATTATGAATAATGCCAGAACTTCATGTACGAGTTTTACATTGGCCCAGCGTTTTATTTTTTTTGGATCATTCGCATACATCAAAACAATCAATCAGTAACCTCCCAGATGATTCTATCATACAGGCAAGGTTGTGAGGCCCAGGGTAAAGGGTTGAATCTGCCCAAAGGAATCCCCTCATGAACATGGCCCCCAGAGCAGGCGGCCTCATCTTGATTCCCTAGTTTGAGGTCAGACTCATTAGAGGCAGCCTGCACCCAGATGCGCCAGCTGGAATGAACGCGTCCTTCTCACCACTGCATCCCCTGCACCTGGCAGCTCCTGGCGTACAGTCAGACAGGAACAGGGACCCAATCAGGCCTTTGCTTCATCTTCAGTGTTCTCCCGCTGTAATGAGGGTGGATGACTTAGCTGTGGAACAGCTTTCGGTCATGAGCCTGAGCCTGTTCAGTTTCCGTCTCTGAGGGTGGACTCACAAGGGCCATTTTTCTGATGGGCACAGATTCCTGTGCTCTTCTCTGGCAATTCAGCTGGCACCACCCTACCAGAGCGACAGCAAGACCAAGTCTCTCTGCTCCTCATGGGCAGCCCCCACACCAGCTACATCCCACATGTTTGCCTCCCTAGCAAGACAATGGACTCCTGGTTCAAGGAGGTGACCACACTCTCGGGATTTTTCCTTTTAAACTTGACTGCTCAGCATGCCCTCAGTGTGGCCCCGAGAAAATCACAGCAAGAGGGACTCCAAGCACTGTCTCCAGCTCAAGCTCAATCTGGGCTGTTCCATGAGAAATATCAAGGTTGGTGTGGAAGAAAGGCTGGGTTTCTTGGTCGCCACAGCATGAGCGTCTGAGGGTAGCTGGGTGATGCACCCTGGGAGAGAGAAAGGCAAGTGTGGGCTCCTTGGGGGAGGGGATACATTCCTGGGGCTCAATCCTGGGGCAGGGCAGGCCCCAGGAGAATGGAGACCTCACAGAGCCACCCCAGTGCTGGGGGCCACCCCCAAGGCCATCTGAAGTGGTCTCTGGGAAGGTCAGGCTGCATGGTTAGGCCGAGGCAATGAGCAGCTCCCATGCTGCCCCTGCGGGGAGAACGGCCCTCAGAGTTGTGAGTAACTCTGCTGCTTGTCAGGAGGTGCTGGGACCTGACCAGGGCTGCCCATGAGGAGAGAGAACAGTGTGGATCTTCAGAAACGCAGCCCGAGTGTCTACCCTGTGCCAGGTGCTCAGCGAGATTGTCACCCGCTGTGCCAAGTCAGAGCACTCTTCCTGCCGCATGGTTCTCAGCGTCTGACTGTGTCACATGAACACAGTGAGTGCACAGTAGGTGTTTCCTGACCTCGTGAAAATGCGAGCCAACCACATATTCAAGAAACAAGCATGATCAGGACAAGACTCTCCTGAGTGAGTCAGGGGTGGACCTGACGAGAATGGCAGGCCAAGTGTTTTGGATTCACTGATGTCAGGGTCTGTGTGCCAGCAAGAGACCCCCGTCCCCGCCAGAAATCATCATGGACTGGCAGCATGTACACCTGGCGGGTGCTCAGGGAACAGAAGACTGAGACCTATGCCCCTGGGAACGGCTATCCACTGAGGGAGATAATGGTGGCCACCGTGTGATGAGAGTCCCTCCACCTTCTCAGGCCACACCTGCCACTCGGGCTGTGCACTGGCCTCCTCTACAGACCCCAATACATGCAGAAGGACAGAGCCTGAGTGTAAGAAGTCAGGACAGCCAGAAGACACGTCGGAGTGGCCCATGGTCACTGCATTCAGGGTGTCCTCACACACTCGCTGAAGTGACAGGAGCCCGGAGCCTGCAGACAGACTTTTCGCAGGGAAAAAAAGGATAAATTATAGCAACGAAGCTAATGGTGGAAACAGTTTCTGTGTCTGTGGGCCTGCCGAGGTCACAGGGAACCAACAGAGCCAGCGGCAGAGGGAAGGCCCGATGGAAACAGCCCCTGAAACACCAAAGTGCCTCGAAACACTCTGCAGTGGGTTTTTGAAAGATAAATCCTTATTGTATTTAAATTATACATTTTTTTTTGCATTTTTACAAGTGTTTTTTAAAAATGCTTCTCACAATTTCAAAAGACATTATTAGAATCCAGCCTTCAAAGGAAATACTTAGGCCTGTGCGTGCATACGGTCGCGCGCAGGCACACACACGCACTCTCCGCAGTCTGTCTCTGGAGGCAACATGAGAACCAGAACCGGTGGTGCCTCTGGGACAAGAGACGGGAGACTTAGTTTTCATAAGACACTTTGTACCAAGTACGTATGTTCCGTGTTCAAAAACATCAATAGCTTTGTTTAGAAGAACTGATTTAGTAAACAGTAATATAAACTACAATTTAAGAAAGAACACTTTAACACTGAAATGAGCCTTTTGGTCTAATTGCATTCTCCCCGGTATGAAAAACATTATTTTTCACTTTGGTGGCTGTGGTAAGGCACTCTAAATATTAAATATCCTGCTTTCTTTTAAATGCATGTAAAACATTCCTCCAAACGGGCCTCTGCAAACAGCTCCTGGCACGCCAGCTTTGTCATTTCAAATCTTTCCCCCTTGGGAGCCCCTCTGGGCCTTGTGGAGCCTGGCCTGTAGCTTCTGCCTCTCTGAGGCCCCGGGGGGCCTCTGTTTCTCTGCTCCACGTGCCCGTGGACAGCCTCTGACAGGGCCTCTTCCAGGGCACAGGGGGACTGGAACCCTTGGTCAGGCTGCCCCCTGCTTGCACAGGCTGCTCACTCACAGCCCCAGGAAGGAGCGCAGCGCCAGGGAGCCTGCAGCCTGAGAAGCTGCTGCTGGGCGCTCGCTCTGGCTCCTCACCACTACGCGGTCTCTCCTGATGCCCTGGCAGAGGGTGCGCTGGGGCAGGAGGAGGCCAGCTGGGACCTGGGAGGGGAAGCAGTGCCCAGGGAACTGGTCCTGGCCCAGCCGCACACTGGACGCTGCTGCCACATCAGGTAGTCTGCTCTGTGGGCACGCACTCACGCCCGTCCAGTCCAGCCTTACGCTCCATGGCAAATACCGGTCTTCCAGGCAACCGATTCCCAGGCACCCTCGGATGTTCTTGCCTCACACAAACAGCTCTCCTTTGTCTGCACAGAAAGGAAAAGGGTGGCTTGGCTGGGCTAGGCCAGAGGCAAGTCACCAAGAAGAGGAAGGGTCATGAGAATACGCTTTCTAGAACCAGGTACAAACAGAGCCCAATGTTAAACTTCAATTTCTACCAGGCATTAATGCCTCCTTTTGAAGGGAAAGGTATACTACCCCCAAACCAAAGACATGTGCAAGCCCAGAATGACGGTGTGTCCGTCACATGGAGAAGAGTACATGCACAGAGCTGTAGGCCCAGGAGGCTCCTGGACACGGCCCACTCTGCTCGCCCCATATGCACGCCCCTCACCCACAGTCATGGCCCACTCTGCTCGTCCCTTATGCACACCCCTCACCCACAGTCACATCCGACCACACCCTGCCCTCCACACGTCCTGAAGTCTGAGCACCCTCCAGTCCTGGTCATGCCCTAATAGAGGGAGACCTCCATCCGTCATCCCTTGTCTGGGTTTCCACATCTCGGGAGCATTTGGTCAAGGGACACAGGGTGACTGGGCACCTCTTTGGGCCGGGTCGATGTCTGTGTGCTGGGAGCTGGGACACGACAGTGAGTGAACACGTACGGTTCCTGTCCTCATGGGACAAGAGCTAGTCAAACAGTTAGAAAGAAACAAACGATCAAACCAATATATACGTGTTTACAAACTGTAAAAAGTGCCACGAGGGACAAGAACGGACGAAGTGCTCTAGAGGACAGTCCAGGAGAACAAATCTAGACTGGGCTCGGGAATGCCCACCTCTGGACGGGACCCCAGACCTGGTGGGGCAGCCTCCTGCTACCCAGCCTTCAGACCCCACTTCTGTCCACATCAGCTCTGGGCACTCCTTGGCACAGAGGCCCCATTTTACCACCTCCACCTGAGAAGCAGAAGAAGTAGACAAGACATGGAGAAGCCAGGACTAAAATAATCTGGCTGATTAATAAGGAATCCTTTTGTTCCCATCCATCAGAGCCCCTCTGGTCTGACCACCACCCTGGGGACTCCACCCTCAGATTTTACGTGTTTAATAGAACAATTCAGTCTGGCCCCCAAAAGGTTAGCAGATCTCAGGGGAAACCAACCAAGTCCAACTCCCAGCTGACCACATGCAAACGCTGGGCACAGAAGGAGAGATACCCAAGCTCTGATGCTCCCTCTACTGAGGACAGTCACGGCACCTGGAGGGTGGCTGTGGGGTCTCGGGGGAAATCTAGAAGCGGATTTCATTTTGGTGTGACCCAAAACGTCCACATGGCATGACAGCAAACAGAAAACAGTGTACTCTAGTTGAATATTTTGCACATTTCATATGGATTTCCAAGGATGTGACTCTGCACAGTTTAAGCCGTAGATCATTGATACCTCCAGATTGAGTCCATAATGACTCTTAGTTTTTAAATCAAAATAGCTTTAGAAGAGTCTGGCACCCTCAAGACATTAGCATATGGAAGTGCTGACTCCGAGTGACGGTGCTGAGGGACTACCCCGGTCATCACTGCGACCGAGGGTGCTGTGCACACAGTCACCCCCCCACAGTCCACGCCACAGCCCGTGTGTGTTACAGGCCTGAGATCTGAACCTCAGACGACAACTGAAGGGCAGTCAGGACTCTGGGTCGGGGGGGCCTCTGGATAGTCCTCACAGTAGTGTAGGGCCAGAGAACACTAACGAGGATGACCCCACTCTGTCCCGGCCCAGACGCCTAAATAGAAAACAATGACTCACCAGAGATGAGTAATTGAGATTTACAAATTAACATTCTTAGGTGCAAGGAAATAGCGAATTTACGTGAGGATCCCCACAAAATGAAATTAATTTTCTTCAGTCTTACCAGTCAGGTCAACTAAAGAGCAGCAGACTGACCTGACAGTTACTGTGGTGGAACGGGAGAGGCAATCAAGGAAAGCGCACATCCGAGGGCGGGAGGCACTTGGGTGTCTGACGGCTTTGTAACTGGGCAAACCTTCAAGAACAGCTCCATTCCAGCCTTGGCTTTGATCATTCTGTCCTGGCACTTTGGAGAAATGGGGCATATTTCCCTCCACAAAACCCCAGGGTATCTGACAAATCAGCGTCCTGCCGTCCCTCATTCCTGGGTTGGGTCAGGGTTTGGGCTTGGCCAGGAGCGGGATGAGCCCCACACTTTCATTTCCCGATGGCTCTCCCGGGGATTCATCAAACCTCTGCTGGGTTCCCCAGCACCCTGACATTCTCGAGGGTCCACCTCCTACCACCGACTGGCATCCTCTTGAGAAAATTCACTTTCACATGAGCCCAACCACAAACCAAAGGAACCAAAAACAAAACTCCAGGATGAAAAAAGACACACATTATACAACTTCAAGCCAAACAACATCTGGATGAGCTGCTCACTGTAATTATCCACGCGGGGCGCCCCTCCACTGGATGGATGGACACTGAAAGCTGCCCACGGCTTAGGATGAACCCAAGAGAGTGCAGCTCGGCCCGTCACTGGGGCCACACAGGCTTCGCCACTTACTGGTAAGGGGAGCAAAGTGGCTGAGTCCACAGCAAATGCAGGAAACCTGGACTTCTGGGTTGAACTCCATCAAGCTGAAGAGAGTGGGTGGAATCATTTCCGGAAGAGCGGTTTCCACTAGGTTTGTTCCGTTGCCAAGAATTCCGTAGCCTCAGACAAAAACATGTCCTTCTACATGACAGTAAAAACAGCGGTCAGTAAGTCAAACCAAGTGCAGCTCTCCTCACCAGAAATTCAAACTGCACCGCTCGGATGCTTTCGATACACAGGGATTGTTTTCTCCTCCTTGGTTGGCAAAATCACGTTAATTACACTTGGAAAAGAATCAGTTTCTTTTCTCCTCTTTTAAATTCTTACTCTTGGCGTATGTCAAGCAAACAAACCAAGCTCAGAATACAAACTTCCCACACCTGGAGGGCAACCTGGAGGGGCCTAGTCAACAAATCACCCAGAAACCCCATGTGAACACAGGAGAGCCTCAGAAGGGCAGTTATCCCCCTACTAACAGCTCTAAGTTTCACACTGACCAGGAGAGCAAGCCAAATATAAAACAACTTCTGGCCAGATGCTGAAAACTCTCAGAAATGATGTTTTGCTTATAAAAAGTGGAATACTCATCAGTGGTGCCAGATGTTTCATCCCAGGGGCATGGACCTCAGCGTCGAAACCCTAAGGCTCTTCTCCCTCTGTCTCTGTTTCTTGGTGCAGCCTCTCTGGAGAAGGCAGGGCCAGAGTCTCTGGCCCAGGCGACAGGAGGGGAGAAAGCAGTTCCTTCTCCACTCCAGAGGTTTACTACAGAATTACTAAGCTCTGGGCTAGCTATTTGTCTACAGAGAAACCAGGGCTACTATCGTTCTGTCAGGAACGTCACCCTCACCCTCTATTAACTGAACTCACTCTAACTAGGTCTTCCCACAGCCACGTTCCCTCCCTCAGGCTGAGGTCTGTGCCTGTGAATCCAACAGACACCGACCCTTCGCCATCGACCCCTCTACACCTTCCCAATGACCTGCCTGCAAGAGGCTCTCACCATTTCATACAGCACAGCCTGTGCCCCTACATGCCACATGCTTAACCGTCCCCACTCCTGAGAAGGGCAAGTATCGGGGGACATTCACCCGAGTCACAGGAAGGGTCCATACTGTTAGGAAGACAAACTTGTGAGAACTTGGAAGGATTCTGGTGAACGGAAAGAGCAGATAAGTGCCAGGTCATTCATTCACCCCACAAATATGTCCCAAACAGTAAACATAAGCTAAACATCTAACTGGTGATGGGAACATGAGGGGAAGGAAGAGACCCGGTCCCTCTCTCTGAGTTCAGTCTAGTGGAGGAGGCAGAGGTCAGCCAAAATTAACACCCAGTTAATCTGTGCTGACTGCAAGGATGGCAGGACAGGGGCCTCCGTGAGGGAACGTCAGGGAGCCTGATGTAGTTCATGGGCAGGAGCAGTCGGGAGGCTTCACTCTATCCACGTAGTCTGAGGGATGAGTAGGAGTGTGGAGGGGAGGGGAGAGCACGGTATTCCACGTAGGGGAGACAGCACCTGCACAGGGAGGGAAGGGCCATGGCCCACTGAGGGAGTTTAAACAAGGGCCGAGTGGATGAAGCCAGGGGACGAGGGGGAATATTTGCAAGACGCCAGTGGGGAGCAGGGAGGGCAGGTCATGCAGGATGCTGTAGACCACGGAAGGGTCTGGTCTTTATTCTAAGCACAATGGGGAGACGGTAAGGGTTCTAAGTAGGGAAGGGACATGATTCCTAGAGGGGAACGTGAGTGGACGTGGCAAACAGTGGAGAAGGAGCGGGGGGGGGGGTGACGAGCAGGGGTTCACTTTTGGACCCACTGAACTCACAGTGCTTAGAGACGGCCAAGGGAAAACGTCAAGTGGCACTGAGAGATGTTCGCACCTCCGAACAGCAGGCTTGGCCTCACCAGCCAGCTGGAGAGTCCTGAGCACACAGACGGTGACTGCAACCACGGTGAGGGTGAGACCTTCTGAAGGAGAAGGCAGAGGAAAGGAGGAGAGCACAGTCCCGCCTCGGGGACCTCCGACATGGGAGGGCCTGGCCCAGGAGGAGAGCCAGGAAATGAGTCCAGAAGGAACGAGAAACGAAGAGAGCCCTCGGAGAGCCCAGTCACAGGGGCGAAAGGAAGACTGCTCTTCACCAAGATGCTCAGCACGTCACGGCCAATGTCAAACGCTGCTGAGAGATCAAGAAAGGGAAAGATTGGACAATGGTCTCCAGGTTCTTTATTATTGTTTTCAGCAACATGGAGGTCACCGTAACCCTAGCAAGAGCCACTCAGCAAACTGATCAGTGTGGAAGCTGAGTGGAACGGACAGAGGAATGAGAAGGAGACGAAGAAATGGGGACAGTAAGTCAATGCAGCTCCTGAGAACTCTCGCCTAGAAGGGGAGGCAGGAGGTGAAGCGAAGGGGTGGGACTTGGGGGAATGGGAGGATGTGGAGGGCTCCACACAGGGCCTCTTAAGATGGAAGACACCTGAGTCAGGTGTCAAGACTGATGGCGAGGGACGAGTAGAGAGGGAGAGGCTGAAGTTGTGGGGAAGAAGGCCCAGCAGATGGAGTGAGGCTTCTGAGGAACGGGGGGAGAAGGGATCCAGGGCACAGAGAGAATCATCAGCTTCAGCAGGAAGAGACACGCTTCCCCCACCACTGTAAAGGGAAGGGACCCAGGGCGGGGACAGGTAGAGGCAAGTGTGCAGGAGTCCGAGTGGGAAACTGAGGGCTTTCTCAGCTGACGGCATCTGTTTCCCCTATGAAACAGGAGGCAGGTTCTTCTGCTGAGAGTGAAAGATGGGAGGGTCAGCGGTCTGGAGGACGAAGTGTGGCCAACTTAGCTTTCCAGCAGGATTTGATCTTGGTGCCTCTGCTGAGGGATAACTTTGGAAAGACAGATTCTAAGTGCTTTGGTGAAGACCGCGGCACACCAACGGTCCCTAAGTTGACTCAAAAGGAAAAGAGGGGTTTACTGACCCAGAAAGTGTACACCTAGGTGAGCGAGGCTGGCAGAGCTGGGGCCTGGCCTCTGCTGCCTGGCTCGCAGAGAGCTTCTTTACCTAACTGTGCTCTGGCAAGGGCCACTGGAAAGAAATCACTGTTGTCACTGACAGAGGGAGGCTCAGGCCACAGTCAAGATCATGGTTGTGGCAGGCTACTTCTATAATGGCCCCTAGTGAGCCCCGTCTCCTGCTGTTCACACCCACGTGTACTCCCTTGTGTGGGGGCTGGACCTAGTGACTTGCTTCTCACAAGCAGAAGGCCAGCAAACGTGAAGGTGAGGTCACTGCCCACATTAAATGAGAGGACACTGGCTTCTGTCTCACTGGCACTCCGTCTTACCCTCTCATTTGGTCACTCTGACGAAGCCAGCTGCCATGTTGGGAGCTGCCACATGGAGAAGCCTACATGGCAAGGAACCGAGGAAGGCTTGGCCAGCAACCATTTGCTGGACAACTACCAGCAAGGAATTGGGGCCCCTGCATCCTGCCAACAACCATCGGTGTGCTCCTGGAAGCAGAGCCTTCCCAGTGGAACCCTACGATGACTGCAGCCTTTGAGAGACTCAGAGCCAAAGACCCAGCTAAGCCCCCCCACGATGCCTCACCCACAAAATTCAAGTGGTACTTCTACCCACTGCTGCTGGCAGTATCAACTGATAAAACTTCTGGAAAGCAATTTAACAATACATACTGACAAGAATAAAAATATCCTACTCCTTTGACACTCCTGGGATTTATTCTAGAGCAATAATCCAAACGAAAGAAAAAGTCACGTATGCACACAAGATAAATGTCATAATATCTCCAACGGCCACCGCACTCCGTCTCCAAAGAAGTATGCCACCTGACAACAGGGAAATGCTCATGTAATTTTATAATAAAATGGTTAAATTAATTATTAATTATGATAAATTAAATTGATGCTATATCATACAAATATTAAAAACTGTAACTGTGAAAATATTACCACCATGGAAAAATGCTTTATGTAAGTATAAATGATAAAACAAGCATATAAAACCACACCTATGCTGTGATTACTGTATACTAATGTGCACAAATGGGGGCCGGCCCTGTGGCGGAGCGGTCAAGTGTGCACGCTCCGTTGCGGCGACCTGGGACTCCCAGGTACTGATCCCGGGCGTGCACCGATGCACCACTTGTCAAGCCATGCTGTGGCGGCATCCCATGTGGAGTAGAGGAAGATGGGCACAGATGTTAGCCCAGGGGCAATCTTCGTTAGACAAAAGAGAGGGATTGGCATCGGATGGTAACTCAGGGCGAATCTTTCTCATCAAAAAAAAGGGCTGGCCCCGTGGCTTAGCCCTTAAATGTGCGCGCTCTGCTGCTGGCGGCCCGGGTTCGGATCCTGGGCACGCACCGACGCACCGTTTCTACGGCCATGCTGAAGCCGTGTCCCACATACAGCAACTAGAAGGATGTGCAGCTATGACATACAACTATCTACTGTGGCTTTGGGGGAAAAAATGTGCACATATGAACGAGGATTGGAAGAAAACAGTAGACAATGAACAAAGATGATTTCATCTGCTGGTAGGATTACTGAGGATTTCTACAAGATTTAGTCTTATATTAATGGCCCTCTCTTCAGACCAATATCAGAAACAAAAAGGTTAAATATACAAGCTTGAGAAAATGTCTCAATCATTCCTCCCTGCATTAATCACATTCTTCTCAAATCAGTGAACATCAAGCTCCTTTTAGGGGACACTTGTTTTCTCTTTGAAAGCCTCACACAGCTTCCTGTCTCTGCTGAGAGAAAGGCTCACAGCTCCTCTGCTGAGGGGTGGCTCTAATCCTCCACCCAATCCTTTATTGGTTCCTTTCCATGGGAGCTGGGGATGAGGGAACTGGGAAGGGACAAACAGAACAGTGTCCCCAGGAAGTGATAAGAGAGGTAAGAGTCAAATGAAGGCAGGTGGTTCGAACCCATGAGAGCCCCACTGCTCACAGCTCCAGACTGCACCATCCCAAGGAGGTGTAAGGTCCACTACCTGTTTGCCCAGCTGGGCCCCATCCATCAGAATAGACTTCTCCTTTATCCGTTAGGAACAGACTATGGTCCTGACCACAAGCGATCTATCAGACAAACAGAGGGAAGGTTGATGAGAAGAAATCCTTGGCAGCCCAGTGTCCTGCTCAGAGGACCCAAAGCACGGGAGCATTCCCTACTGCTCCTGAACCTGAGGGGGCCAAGTCCAGGCAGGCTGCCCCACACAACCTCCACTTCTTATTCTTTCTCACTCCACTGCAGCCTGGTTTCTGCCTGCCCCTCCACTGATGCGGCTCTTGCTAAAGGAAAGGGCCAGATGTCCTAAGGAGAAGACCCAAGAGCTCCTCCATCCCAGTCCATCCCTGAAGAACCACTCCCTTCTCCACAAGCCTTTCTCTTCCCCATCTCTCTCTTCTGCCTCTCCCATAGCTTCCAGTCTTGCTCCCTAGCTCAGCCTTACTCCTTACCCTTCAGTGTTGGAATCCTTCTCCAAGGTCTGTCTTCTGCCCTCTTCTCTCCTCCTCTTCACACTCCCCTGGGAGGCTGCATCCGTTTCCAAGGCTTTCTCTGTCACCTGTACACTGCTATCTCCATTCCCAACAACTTTACTGAGTTCCAGACCTGCTTTTCTAACTGCCTAATGAAAAGCACCGTTTACTAAATGCTTATTATGCCAGGCACTGTGCTAAGTCAATAACCAAGAACACCTACGAAGAAACTGAATCTCAGAGAAGGTTGGTAACTTGCCCAAAGTCATCCAGTTAATATGTGGGGAAGCAGGGACTTGAATTCGCATCCATGGGACTTTCAAGTCTGTGCAAGACGCACTATACTCTACTGCATACTAAAAACAATTTCACTCTCTACCTCCTCCTTGCTTCTGTCTCCCACTCAACACGAGCCTCCTCCTCTAGGACTCCCCCATCCGGGTTGAGAACATCAGCAGCCACTCATTTGCCAGTGGAGTCAGGCTCCATTCCCTCTAGCTCACTCCCTGGACCTCTTATCAAGCCCCAAATCTGGTCAATCCTCCTTACATGTCTCTCCACATGTCCCTTCTCCCCACGCCTTCCCAAGTGGCCTTCATCACCTCCTCCCCCAACCCTAGAAAACCCTGCATCGCTCACTCTCCACCTGTCTTCCAGCCTATGCCACAGCACTCCCCTGTAAGCATACCAAACTCCAGCCACCCCACATGCTCTCAGCAGTTAAAGGCTCCACCTGCCACCTCCCCTCTGCCATGAAACCTTTCCCACCACCCATTCCTGGTCTATCTGGTAAATTCCTCTGTCACCTCCTCCACGATGCCTTCTGTGCCTTCCATTCCATCCCCGGAAGACTTAATGACTCCCCTTTGCTACTCTTATAGCACTTTCGGTATGCATTCATTTATGTATTTAAGTATTGATTATAGATATCTACCATGTGCCAGGAACTGCCCCAAACATGGGAATAAATGGTGAACAAGATAAAGCCAGCCTGAAACACACACAGAGCCTGGGCACACTCAGGTACAGCTAGTTTTTTCAACTTGTCTCTCCCACTAGAGTGTTTTCCCCCCAAACCTTATTCAACTTGGTACCCCATGTTCCAGTACTGAACATCCTGGCCTACAGTAGCCAGGCGACCATTTGTATAAAATAATTTATTAATTCAGAAAATCCGCCTAAAAATTTCCCATCACCCCCCCCAGTTTCCCCCTTTCAAAAGTGCCCTAAGGGGCAGAATGAGTAGCTCTCAGCCCACGCCTCTTACCTGGACCACCTGTCCATCGAAGGCCTGCGTTCTATGGACTTTGTGACTTCTGCTAATGGCTGAGGGCAATCTGGGGAGAAGCAAGACATATGGTCACGGTAAGCATTGTGGGGTTCTGGCCTCTCCTCTGTCATTCCTCACTGGCGGCCCCATACACACACATAGTAACTGTTAGGGAAACTCTCTAGGTCAAAAAGAAGGCAGAGTTAGACACAGGTGCAAAGGTAAAATAATACAAACTAAATCGCTTGGTGATTTTAATATGCTGCCAGAGCTGAGACTGGTGTTTAAACCCACCAGCATAACGCGAGGAACTAGAGGGAAATTTTTTTAAAGACCAACAGAAATAGAACTGAAACAGAGGAATTTTTGAAGTTAATCAATTTGGCTAAAAATAAAGAAGGAATCCAAAGAAGGTCTAGCCATCCCAATCAATGCTCATGCACCTGCCCTCCCACCAGGCTGATGCACGGAGCTCCCCCTGAGATGGAACAACACTCTCCACAGCTCTCCGTGGAGCGCTCACTGCTCCTCTCAGGCCTGAGGAACCTTGCTTGGTACTGCTCTGTGACTCTATCACACAGTAATCACTCCAGAGATGTTTAATGCTCAACACAACTTGGGGAGGGGTAGTCCTTGTGGGAACTCACCTGTAAGGTTCATTTTCCACCACCTTCCTTCCACATTGTCCGTAATAGCTGTTTGCCAGGCTGAAGACTAAAGAATACCACCACCAATGAAATCAGTTCTACAGGTGTGTGGAACCCAAGAATGTCAGGACTGGAAGGGGGTCTGGAAAGTGGTCCTAGTCCAACTGCTCACCCAACTGCCACTGGGTTTCCTTCTCCAATATTCCCAGCCAGTGCAGGCACACCTCCAGGCATGCTGGGGTCCAGACATGCTGCAACAGGCTGGGCCACCTGTACTTTCCCTCTGCTTCTCCTCTGGGCCCTCGTTCTGCCTCTCAGGAATTCCATGAGAGGCGAGCACCTCCTGTGAAAGGACTCAGCACCCCCTTGTCTTGACATGAGTACAGCCATGTTTGGCCACTCCATTGACCTACAGCCACCAGCACAAAAAGAAATATAAAAGCTGCTTTCTGAGTGGTGGGAACTGGCCCTTCTCCCATGAACATAGTTGCAATGTGTAAAAATTTCAAGGCCCTCGGGCGCCACAGCCTGGGCCTGACTGACCATCTGTGCTGGGCTGGGACGATAACCACAAACCAACGCACGTACACAACTACTGGGCTGCGACAACAGCCAGGGTGCTCAGTGCATGTACGCCACTGATAACCTTTTGTGCATGGAAACACTGAATGCTTGCTCTGTAAACTCTGTAACTGCTTATATAAACTGCTGGAAAGCGAGGCCTGGTGAGAGTTCCACTTGTGGAAGGGACGCCTTGCCCAGGACGTGTGATTCCCACACACCCATGTCGATTGACAGGACTCTCTCGGTACTGGGGCGTGGATGTTGTGAGTAATGGATTTATTGTGAAGTAATTGATCTGATGTGTTCTCTTTTCGGTCAACCTGGTGTTTCTCTTTCCGGTTGCCTTGTGTCATTTCCCTTCAGTCGATCTGGTCGAGCCAATGTTTTTCCATTTCTGATCGAGCCAATGTTTTTCCCTCTTATTATATGACCTATTCGAATCTGCCGCTATCTCAGCTGATCAGGGGTTTCCCATTCTGATGGAGCTGGTGTTTTTCCCTCTTATTATTTGACCTATTCTGATCTGTTGGAGGACTACCGCCTTTACTATCCTCTGTATAATAAGATATACCTTCAGTCCATTTGTTTGGAGTGGAGTTTCTTTTACGTCTCCAATCGAATCCCCCGAACCGCTCATAACACCCCATTCCTTGCACCTGTCACCAGGTTGCCCTCAAGGCCAAGTCCCCTCTGGAAAGAGTTCCTAAACACCACCTTCGGCTTTTCCTACAAAGAACCCTAGCCAGAAAATGAAATGTGATGAATTTCATCAAGTTGGCCTTCCCTGGAATAACCACTTTTTTGGAGACGGTCGGGGTTACCCAGGAGCCTGGACTCTGAAAGCCCCGCGTCTTGGAGGAAGTGTTAGCAAACAGGCTTCTCTCAGTACAAGGGAAAAGCCGTTTACACACGTAGCCCAGCTCAGTGACTTCACAACAAAGGCAGGCGTTGATGAGGCTGCCTGGTGTGCACTGTCATGTTTACATATACCTCAGATTTCCCAAGAACCACAGAGAGCAGAGAACAGAAAAGAGTCAGCCAAGTCTGCCCAACATAGTCTCTTGAGCCATGCTCCTGATTTGCTCGGGAAATTCCAACAGCCTCACAATCAGATGTGGGTCAATCAAATGGGCCACTTCAGGCCCTATGGCAAGAAAGTGGTCCCCCCACCATCCATCAATCTTGAACAGGTCAATTCACGTCCTTCACCGTCTTGTCAGGACGACAGTGGGCGCTGCCAAAGGAGACCTGTAGCACCTGTGTCTCCTGAGGTCTGTCCAGAGGCAGTGGGACAGGTGAGAGCTCCAAAACACACGCGTCTCCCCTCGCTGAAACAAACACAACCAGGGCGAGTGCACTGACGCAGAGTCAGAGCACTTCTAACATGAGAGATGACACTGCCCCACCCCTACATTGTTACACAGTGAGATCGGAATGACTTACTCAAGCCACATAAGTTAGTGGCACAGCAAGGACCAGAACCCTGGCCCCCAAGTCCAACCCACTGCACCACACTGCCTCCATGACACATGGGGTTACTGAAAAGCATCCTTAGTCTTATTAAAGAAAGCTCTTCACATGTCATTTCACACCATTTGAATTTTTCAGGAAAGTAAAAGCAATAGCCACTTTCTGCAATAGCCACTAGGATTTCTCAGTATGGTGAAAAACAGCACATGTTATATGACACCACTTCTAATAAAGGAAGCAAAAAGAATACATTTGTAGATGCATTTGCTCGCACATGCATTACATCTCTCCAGAAGGATAAACAGGAAACTGTTAACACAGGTTGTCGACAGGGAGAAAAATCATGATCCTGGGAGGACAGAGGTGGAAAGCAGACTCTTCATCATATGTTCTATGGCGCCATTACGATTCTAAATTATGCAAATATGTTACCTATTCAAAATAGAAAATTTTAATTTTTAAATAAGCATGTAAGATGAAATGTTGTCTAGAAGTCACTCTAAAGAAGAAACTTGGGGCCGGCCAGGTGGCGCAAGCGGTTAAGTGTGCGCGCTGTGCTTCGGCGGCCCGGGATTCGCTGGCTTGGATCCTGGGCGTGCGCCGACGCCCCACTTGTCACGCCATGCTGTGGTGGCGTCCCATATAAAGTAAAGGAAGATGGGCACAGATGTTAGCTCAGGGCCGATCTTTCTCGGCAAAAAGGAGGAGGATCGGCATCGGATGTTAGCTCAGGGCTGATCTTCCTCACAAAAAATAAATAATAAAAAATAAAGGAATTAAAGCAGAAACTTATTCTTCTTTATAATCCTACTGGAGAGGCCAGATTGGTCTATGTATGGAATTCCTCTGACAGGTTTTAAACAATGAACTTTTGACTATTTACAGTGGAGTCTGGAGTTGAGGAGAAGATCTGCAAACGCACTGGTTCTCAACATACTCCTCACTAATGACCCCCTATCTTCTCCTATAATCCTCATCTTTAAAAACATCTCATCCACCAAATAAATGGCATTATGAATGTTATAATAATATACTTGCCCATCCATATTCATCAGTGACTGATATAATTTGCAGACAGAGCTTTTGATCTGCATGAAATAACTGGTTTATCACAATGAGATGATGTGATTCTAGGCAAAATCAAAGAAAATGGACAATGTTGTTAGCTCATATTAGTAGCTGAAAATATGAAGTACTTTAAAATACTGACAAGTGATTCACATCCCCCATTACTATCTGCATGGACCCCTAAGGGCCTGGGAAAAGTTAATATATAACATTGAAAGGGAAACTGGCTCTAGGTCCAACTACCTATTGACAGGAAATACAGAGGACAGAGGATCATGTCAACCAGCACCACAGGGATGCATTCAACAAACTGAAGACTGGAAAATTCTATAGAATAAACAATGAGATTTCTTCGTTAAATGCATTTCAAGGATAAAAGATTCAAACAGACTTAAAAGACTATAAAAGTCTTCTCAACCACTTGCAATGTCTAGACCTTATCCAGCTTTTGATTCAAATAAATTTTTAAAAATAAAATAAAAATCTATTGACACTTATAAGACAACTGTCAGTTTGAACACTGACAAACTATTTGATATTAAGGGATTACATTGTTAATTATTTTTAGGTGTGATGCTATACTTACCACTCTTTTCAGTCCTTATGTTTTTAGATATGTACTGAAATATTTATGAATGAAATCAATTTTCTTATGATTTGCTCTAAATTTGCTGAGGGAGAACATGGGGGAAATGTGTAAAACAAGATCGTCATGAGCTGATGATGGTGGAAGCTGGTGATGGCCCATGCGGTGCATTATCTTATTCCATCCACTTTTGCATATGTCTACAATCATTCTTAACAAAAGGTAAAAAGAAATGTCATTTGGCATCGTACAGCCAATAAAGACTTCAATACTAAGGGTAAAAGGATTCTGATATGAAATTCAGTGAAAAAAGGCAGAAAACAAAATATACACTGTGATCAAAATTCTATAAACAGACATTTGCATACAAATGAGGGAAGAGGGAAAAAAATGAAAAGAAAGATTTGTCCAGTATGTATTTCTGGGTAATTCCCCTTTATTTTAAAAAATGTTTCATATTGTCCTCATCATATTGATTGACTCGTGTCTACTTTTGCAAATATCATAAATCATTTCTAACATTTTATAATCCAATTTCAAATATCTGGAATAAAGCCTCCATCTTAAGGCTTTCATTGAATTTTTTGCCCAGACCACATTCTAGGCACTGTAGAGTGTCTCAGGATATCTCAAGCTAGGAAACAAAGGTCATCACTCTGGGGCCAAAAAATAACATCCCTACTTATCAGCAAAGGACCTTTACCAAACAGGCTGAAAATAATCTAGTCCAGATAGTTCCAAACAATGTGCCTTTCAAGACTCCATCTATGTTGTTGTTACGGTTTGCTTTATGTCATCAGATTCTTGAAAATCAGAGGGAGCTTCCTCAGCAAATCACAGCAGAAAAAGCCAAGGCGAGAGCCTCAATTTTCTCTTTTCGGCTCCTGTGAAATCCAAACTGAGAATCTCTGTTGAGTTCCATCTACCAAACTTTCGTCCCATCCTTAGCTTTAGAGGACAGCAGTGTGAATCCATGGCCACAGGCGGCAGGTGAAATCTGAAAAAAAGTTCCCATAAAGCATTCACTGATCTGGGACGTCCAGTTTTTCCAGCAATAAATGGCAGCTTGTTTACCCATTCCAAGAACACACACTATTAACACAGCAACCAACACTTATGGAATGTTTGCTACATGCTAAGTGCTTGAGATGCACTATCTCATTTCATCTTCACACTCACCCAAGGATCTAGTTATCAGATCCTCCCCATTCACCAAGACACAGTCTCGCAAAGCACTAAAGTTGAACATTACCTTAGTTTGAATCTTGGCAACACCAGAGGGTCTACAGCTGGTAGACCCTGACCAGTTGTGTGATCTGAAACAGACTGCTTGACCTCTCTGTGTCTGTTTCCCTCTATGTGAACTGGAGTTGAGAACAATATCTCTCTTATTGGGTTGTTGTCAGGACTAAATGAGTTAATAGAGCTAAAGCCCCTACAGTGAATAGTACTTGACTTAATGTGTAAGAGCGACGGCACGTACTCACTATCATTACTGGTGGTAGTAAGAGGAGTAGTCGATAGAGGAGAAAATCGAGGCTCCTAGAGATTAAGTAACTTGTCTAATACAGTCACGCGGCTAAGATGTGGAGGCTGTCTGATTCCAGAATGCACCCTCTTGACCCTGATACTGCACTGTGACATTCTCAAAGCCCTGCCATGAAGAAGCATTCATACCACAGCCACAGCGAAAGTGACACATTCACAGCCCAGTGACTCTGTTGGGTGTTTCACCCAAACGCGATGTGATGTTATCAATCCTCACTTTCACTGGCCACATGAGGAAACGGAGGATTTGGTAGGGCTGAAGCCAAGGGCAGCCTGGCTTTAGAATCGGCTCCTTTCCCATAAAACCCAGAGTGAGCACCTTCCCGGGTGGCCTGGGATAGTCCTAGCTTACACCTGATGTCCCAACGTTCACTCTCGAACAAACTGGACAACAAATTCTACAGTGACCCAAATGACGCCCCACTGTCCCTTGGCTGTTTACAGTTTATCACAGGCCTCTGTAGTCAATCTCAGAGACTATATATAAACCTAATCCTTAGGAAAAGCCAGCTGACCAATAACGAGCAAATGTGAAGAATTTTCTTGGCGGGGGTGCCGGCCATGTGGACTAGTTCCCAGTGAGTGAGTTCGGCGCGCTCTGCTAGGGTGGCCTGGGTTTGGTTCCAGGATGCAAACCTACACCACTTTTGGTGGCCAGGCAGGGGCTGCGACCCACATACAAAATAGAGGATGACTGGCACATGTGTTAGCTCAGGGTGACTCTTCCTCAGCAAAAGAAAGATTTTCTTTTTACTTGCAGCATGGCCTGAGGAAAGCTAGCTAAATATTTCCTTTAAATTTGACGTGTTGGTGACTTGTTTAATCAAGTCATCCCAAAGTGACATATCCCTCCTTTTTCCCTGTGATATTTTCTCTCCTCACATTCACAGGGAACATATACACATGCACCCCTGTGTGAGTCAAAAAGCTCAGTTCCCTGGCCTTTGGGAATGGCTTGGGTCCACAGAAACGACCCACTGGGGAGGCAGGAGCCAGCCCCCGACCACACGGCAGGAAACATAGAAAAGAAGCGAGTCCACAGAGGATGCCCAGCACCCTATGCTTTCTCTCATTGCTTGTGGTAGCTGTTGATTCAACACTCAACAAATACTTGGTGAGCACCTACTGTGTTATTAAATCTGCTAGTATGGGAAAAGGCTTCGAACAACACCTGACAGAGTCAGCATTCGGTAATGTGTGTTATAATAATGTGCCAGCAGAGCACTTCCAACTATGGTGGAGTGAAGAAGTTAGTGAAGCTCTCACCAAAAAAGAACTGCAAAACTGGACAAAATTATTTAAAAAACACCACTTCACGGCCTGGGAAATCAATAAAACACAAAGAAACTGAGGAATTATTCACAGAAGACTGTGAGAACTACAGGTAAGAACAGCTGGAGACTTCAGACTTCCTGTCTTGTGTTGTTCCTTCTGCCCCAGCTCAGTTAGCACAGAAGTTTGAACAGGACAGGGCTGGCCATGAAAACCTTCAGCTTTGTTGCCAGAATGCACAGACCTTCATTGGATGCTGAAACTGGAGGGTGCAAACTCATGCCCATCAGCAAACTAGTAGGAAACAAACAAGTAAAATGCACAACTCGACGAGCCTGATTGCAATGGTGATTGGGGCAAGAGGAGAGGCAGACCAGCCAGAAATTTCATGGGAAAATGCTAGAAAAGAGAGAGCGACAGAAGCCTCTGCCCACATCCACGGCTTTCTGAGAAACTGCACGAATGGACAGATGAGACCTGAGCACCGGTGGAAAGTAAAGATGAGGAGACTGGAGAACAGGCTGAACTTTGATGTGGTTCCAACCTACAGACAATCAAAGGTAGAGAGTAGAAACCTTAGAAGCTCAAGTTGTTTGAGCACAACCTCTGCCCAAATCATTGGCTGACCACAAAGGGATGCAGACTGGGGGCAACCCTCAGGAAGTCAGGCTAAAAAAATAAGAGGAACCGAGCAAAGACATCAGTGGCCACGCACAGCCCAGGAGGCTGAGGCTATAGATCAAGTCCATAAAAATTAAAAAACAAAACAAAAGAAAAAATCCTCAGCATGAAAAATATCAGAATCCAAAATTGTTATAATATATCATGAAAAACTCCAGTTTTTAACAAAAAAAAAAAAAATACAAGAATTAAGAAAGAGTGACATATACCAGGGGGAAAAAAGCAGCCAACAGAAACTGACACGCAGTTGACCCAGATGTTAGATTTATCAAAGATATCAATGAACTGTTTTTCAAAGACTATTTTAAGACCATGTTAAAAAACCATATGAATACATGATGACAATGACTTGACAAATACGGACGCTGAATACAGAAAAACAAACACAAAAATCCTAAATAGAAATTTTAAAGTTGTAAAGCAAAATAACAAAATAAAGAATTCACTATATAGGCTCAACAGCAGATTTGAGATGGCAGAAGAATCAGTGAACTTGAAGAAATAGCAATAGAAAGTATTCATTCTGAAAAATAGAGAAAAAAAAGACTGAAAAAGAAAACGAATGGTGCTGCAGAGACCTGTGGCACAACATCAATTGTATTAACAGTCAGGAAATGGGAGTCTCAGAAGGGCAAGAGAGAAAGAAAGTAGAACAAAACACTTATAGAAAGAATGGCAGAAAACCCACCAAATTTTATGAAAAAACATAAATCTAAGATCAAAGATGCTCAACAAAACACAGTTAACCTGTTAAAAAACAAACTCTGGAAAGCACCCAAAGAAAATGGACTCATCAGGTACAAGGCAACAACAATCAGATTCACGGCTCACTTCTCATCAGAAACTACGGAGACCAGAAACGAATAGAATGACATATTCAAAGTCTGAAAGACAAAAACTGTCAACCAAGCATTAATTCTATATCCAGCAAAATTACACTTTAAAAAAAATTGAAGCTGGAATAAAGACATGACCAAACAAAGACTGACAGAATTCACTGAGAGCAGACGCGTCTGAACAAGAACTAAAGAAGTCCTTCAGGCTGACAGGAAATGACAGCAGATGGTCAGTAACAATCACAAGAAGAAATGAAGAACATCAGTCAAAGTAATTATAAAGGTAAATATAAAACACTGCACAAATATATTTTGTCTATCTTCATCACTTAAGAGATTTAAAGGACAATCGCACAAAATCATAATTATAAATTGCTTTGCTGGGCTTCAAATGTAGAAAGATGTGGTATAGATCACAACAACCACACAAACGAGAGAGGAGGAAATGGAGCAATGTTGAAACAAAGTTAGTTTCCTCAGGATTAGGTCACTATTAACCTGAAGTAGATTGTGATAAATTAGGACACATATTTTAATCCCAAGAGCAACTACTAAAAAAACAAACAAAATATAGTAAAACACCAAACAAAGGAATTTAAAAAGTCCGCTAGAAAAATAACTATTAACCACAAAAGAGGGCCTCAAAGGAAGAGCAGAGAGAAAAAAATGACATAAAGAAACAGAGCAAAATGGCAGATGTGATCCGACCACATCCGTAACTACATTCAAAGGACATGGATTGAGCAATGTCGGTGAAAATAGTGGAGCAACAAAAACACTGGGAAACTGTCAGAATCCACTTTTCAAAACTCTGACAAAGAACCAAAGACTTCAAGCAATCTGGGGGATGTTTACTCCAGGAAAGCAGCTGACTCTCAGTCAGAACAGCAAGCTTGGTCGCATTTTAATCTGACCTATTCCCATCCACCTCTCCTCAGCTCTGCAGGAGCCCTCAACACAAACAGCTCACAATTTCAGTGGAAATCAGCAATCTGGCAGCCATGGGGGGAGGCAGAAAAGGATTGGAACAACTGCAAAGCCCCACTCCCAGAGAACTCGCGTTTCATCTGTCTGGTAGTGCCCTGCAAGACCCCATTAACAAGGCTCTATTTTTCTGACCTGATGCAGATATCACCCAAAACAAACAGCCTTTCCTCCTGGAGTGTCTGTTGAAAACAATGAGAGGCTAATAACGAACATTAAAGCTGCCTGGGTGGTGCATAATAGTAGGAGCAAACAATATAGATTAACCCAGAAACTATCAACCAACTTGACCTGACATCTCTAGAACACTGCACCCAAACAACAGCAGAATACACATCCTTTTAGAACACACAGGGAACATTCTCCAGGATAGACCATATTCTAGGCGAAAAAAGAAAGTCTCAATACATTTAAAAGGACTGAAATTAAAGTATGTTCTCTAACCACAACAGAATGAAATTGGAAATCCACAAATAAAGAAATTAGGAAAACCATCAATATTTGGAAAGTAAACACTTCTAAATGACTCCAGGGTCAAAGAAGAAATTCCAAAGAAAACTGAAAACTACTTGAAGGTAAATGAAGACAGAAGAAATACAACATATCCGAATTTATGGGCTGTAGCTAAATAGTGCCTAGAGACAAAATTATAATTTTAGCTTTAAACTTTAGTTTAAAGCTTGTAATGTAGCTTTCAATACCTACATGACAAAAGAAAAAAGACCTCGACAATAGCCAAACCTTCCACCTTAAGAAACTAGAAAGAGCAAACTAAACCGAAAGCAAGCAAAGAAGGGAAATACTAAAAATACAACTAGAAATCAATCAAACAGAAAACAGAAAATCAATAGTGAAAATCAATTCAACAAAAATTTGGCTCTCTCGAAACATTAATAAAGTTGACAATTCTTTAGCTAGACTGACAAAGGACAAAAGAGAAAATACAAATTACCAAAATTGGGAACTAAAGAAAGAAGATTACTACCAACGTACAGAACTGTGGGAGATCAGAAGTGAATACTAGAAACAACTTTATGCCAACAAATTAGATAATTAACAAGAAAAAACACATTCCTAGGAAGACACAAATTACCCAAGCTGACTCAAGAAGAAATCGAAAATTTTAATGTGCCTATAACAAGCTTAAAAAAATTAAATTAGTAATAAAACAAGCTCTTCTTACCAAGGAAAGTCCAGACCCAGATAACTTACTTCACTGGTAAATTAACCCAACATTTACCTAAGGAATAACACCAATTCTTCACAAACTTTTCCAGAAACTCATTCTATGAGGCCAGGAATATCCTGATACCAAAACCAGTCAAAGACATCACAAGAAAAAAATCCTCAATAAGATGTTAGCATAACCAACCCAGTGGAAAAAGGATTATTGTCCAAGAACAAGAGGAATTTCTCCCAGGAATGCAAGCTGGTTTAACATCCAACAATCAACTAACGTAATATATCCTACTCACAGAATAAAGGACAAACATCACATGATCACCTCAACAGATATACAAAAAGCATTTGACAGAATCTAGTCCCTATTCAGGATTTTAAAAAAGAAAAGAAACTCCGCATAAGGTAGGACAAGAAGGGAACTTCCTCAACTTGAGGAAAGACATCTGTGAAAACCTTACAGCTCGCATCACCCGCAATGGTCAAAGACTGAATGCTGTCTCCCTAAGATCAGGAACAGAACACGGACAACACTTCAATTCAACACTGTACTGAAGGCTCTACCCAGTGCAATTAGGCAAGAGAAAGAAACAAAGCCATGCAAATTGGAAATGAAGACGTGAAACTGTCTTGATTCACAGACAACCAGACAACACCATCCTGTATGTAGAAAATCCTAAGGAATACACAACAACATATAAAACTAATATACAAGTTCAGCAAAGTCAAAAGATAGAAGGTCAATGTACAAAAACCAAAGGTATTTCTATATACTAGCAAGGAAAGCTCCAAGAATTAAGTTGAGAATACAATTCTATTCAAAATACCATCAAAAAGGATAAAATGCTTAGGAATAACTGTAACAAAAGAAATGCAAGAGTTGTATACTGAAAACTACAAAACATACTTGAGAGAAATTAAAGACCTACTTAAATGAGAGATTCTACGTTCATGGATTGGAAGACAAAAGAATGTTAGAGGGCATTTGTGCCCAAATCAATCTACAAATTCAACATAATCCCTACCAAAATCCCAGCAAGTACTTCTGCAAAAACTGACAAGCTAATCCTAACATTTATGTGGAAAATCAAAAGACTCAGAATAGACAAAACAATTTTTAAAAACAAGAACAAGCTGGAGGACTTACATTTCCCAATTTCAAAATTTATTATAAAGCTACAGTAATCAAAAGAGCATAATTTTAGCATACGGTTAGACATATAGATCAACGGAACAGAACTGACAGTTCAGAAATAAACCCTGACTGTTTACAGGCAACTGACTTGGACAAAGGTGCCAAACAATTCAATAAGGAAAGGATAGTCTTTCAACTAATGATCCTAGGACAATGGGATATCCACATGGAAAAAGGCCCCTACCCCACACCATACACAAATACCAGGTCAAATGGCTGGCTCATAGACCTAAACAGAAGAACTAAAACTATGACGCTCCTACAAGAAAATATAGGAAAACTATCTTTGTGATCTTGGGTTAGGCAAAGACTTCTTACACATACCAAAAACACAATCCACAGCAGAAAAACTGATCAACTGAATTTCATTAAAATTTAAATATTTGTCTCTTCAAAGGACACTTAAGAAAATCAAAAGAAAAGCCGTGGGCTGGCAGAAAATATCCGCACATATCATGTATATGATAAAGGACCTCTATCCAGCACACATAAATAACTCTTACAACTCAATATTAAGGAAAAAACAACGCAACTTGTCATTCCTCTGGAGCTTCAATGCCCCGTTTCTCTTGATCTCCCCTTTTCAGTTCAAGATCACTTGTTACCCTTGACAGACAAGTCAGAAGCCACACTGGTCCAATCTGCTGCTTTTTCATCCCGCATCGAGATTCCCACAAGCATCCCCAACAAGAACCTATCCCAAGCACCTCGTTTTGCTCTTCTGACTGTTGGCTCCAAGAGAAGCTGCCGCAGGTCGCCCTCTGCTGCCATCTTTTCAAACCTGAGTCAAGGCAGACGCCTCCTGTGCAAACACCCTAGTGTGTGCGGACCTCCGCTCCTCCTCGCTCATCCCTGTACCTGCTCCAGTTAACGCTTCCTTTCCCTCTGGCCCACCGACTCCAGCCGGCCCGCAAGGTCCCAGAGCTTTTGCAGCCGTCTGTCCTAACATCAGAACTTCCGGGGCCAACCGCCCGAGTGCTGATCCCACTGTACCTCCCCCTACCAGCTGTGGGGTCTGGGGCCTGTCCTTTGACCTGTCTGAGCCTCCCTCTGCTCCCTGATATGTGGGGACAACCCCGACCCGCCGGGGAGGTGTGGCTCCCACGGGCCGCCACAACCCCGCCGTTTCCGCGCCTCCATCAAGGCAGGCAGCGCCCCTGTCGCCTCCCCCTCCTGTGCCTGTGGCCGCTCGAGGGGTGCCCTCCCGGAGTCTCACCCTCCAGCGTGGCAGCTTCTCAAGAGGCCGAGGGCACGGGGAGGAGCAGCGGCGGCAGTGGCCGGAACGCGCCGAGGGAGGGGCCGCCCGCTCCTTCCGCTCCAGCTCCAGGAGGGATGGCAGCGGCTCGACCCGGCGGCGCGGACGCGAGCTGGCGCGGGGCTCCGCCCGGAGCTGGGCAGCACGAAGGGGGGGCGCCCTGCGCCCCGAAAAGCTGCAGCCCCCCACGAGGATGCGGTCGGCGCCGGCCGCGCGCTCGCCAACCTACAGGCCCACAGGCGCGCCCCCGGCCTCCGCCGCCTCCTGCCGACTCGGTGAGCACACGGCCGCCGTTCAGAGCCCTCGCCCCGCCCCCGGGGCAGCCCAGCCGGCGCCCCAGCCGGGCCCTCGCCGCCGGCGCCATCGCCGCTTCACCCCTCCAGGCCACCCAGCGAGGCCAATTTGTGTGACCCTTGACCCCACACCCTGGCGAATGCGCCCGCCTCCAGGTTTCCTATTGGCTGAAGGCAGAGGTGCTGAGGGACCCCAGTGGCGCATCCAGGGGGGCTGGGCTGGGCGGAGCCGGGGACCTGCGATCCTCAGGGTGGTGGATGGGGCCCAGGTCCTGGCCCTGCCACCTGGTGCGCGACCTTCCTCTGAGCTCCAGCTCCGCCTGAGCGCCGTCCCCTTCCCGCGGAGCACACGTTTCCCGAGCATCTGCCCGGCTCCTCAGGGCGCAGGGCGCTTTCCTGTCGCCAGGTCCTTTGCTTCTTGGCATCAGCCTGGGAAACGCTGGAGGGGTGGCGCCCTCCGCGCATCTCCAGGTAAGTCCTTCCCCTGCCCTGTGTAGTCCCTTTGCCACTGTCCGTTGTCATCTCTTCCCTGGCCTTGTCGTGGGCGTTCCCCACCCTCATCAGCTACTAGGCAACTCAGTCCCTGCTCCAGCCACAGTGAGCTAGAGGGTAGCTCTTCCTATTGGCATTCGCTGCCAAAACCCCTGCAGGCATTCCCCACTGTCTTCCACAGTGCATCCTCCTCCCCGGCTCACCTCACTCCTCAGCGCTTCATCCACTTGAGCAGAGGGCTCCACTTGTGCCTTCTGATCCCACCGCTGTTTCAGGCCTCCCTACTTTGCACGCACTGCCTCCAATGCCCTTCAGATGTCTGGCAAACTCCTAGTCATCTTCTAAGATCCAGCTCAAGCACCTCCTTTGAACTTCTGTGAAAGCAAGTACTTCAGTTCCTTCAGGTTGTCCTCACCAATGTTGTCCTCCTACAGGTTGGGAGGCGGCCAGGAACAAGGGGTGTCCTCCTGAATGAATGACCAGGAGTCTGGGGCCCTTGTTTCTAGTCCTGCTTCGGCTACTGACTAGTTGTCTCCCTTTTCTGGATCTCCTGTCTGAAATGAGGGGACGGGTTAAAACAAAAGTCAATACATGAAATGATATTTTTAAAATGAATGAGGTGTTTTGACTTTATGGCTTGTAGGATGTCTTGCAGCCGGTTATGATCCCTGGTGGGCATGCCCAAATACTAGCCCCAAATGCTGAGGGCCAACGCCCTCTGTCTTCCCTCCCTTGCTTCCTTCTCTCTCTTTCTCTTGATATTGCTTGATCCCTAGAAGTAATCCAGTTTTAATCTACTCCCAACACCAGTTCAGATTACCTTGTTGTCCTGGAATGTGCCTTGTATCCAGTCTGAAATGTGTTTTTACTGTTTCCTGGTGAAATGTGGTGGATGTTTTACTGTTCTGTGGGGCTGTTTTGCAGAGAGTGATCAGGGAAAACTGACTGATAAGATATGGTATCCAGGAGACTGCTCCTCGAAGGCCTCCACCTGCAGCAAACGTAATTAACCAAAGCTATGAAGTCAGTAGTCTGCTGGGCTATGAGATCTATCCTCTGTTTGCACTGAGGTCGTGCTTCCCTTGGACTGCTCTGAATCAGTGAGTGAGGCAGGGATAGACACTCAGGCAGACCTGTTCCTGGGAGGCATGGACTCCTCTGCTGATCTGCTTGTGCTCAAGGACTCCCCAGTGGCATTCCTAAGCCTTCCTTAGACTATACAGCAGTGTAGGACACTTGGACCCATCCTTCCCTCTATCTCCCCCTCATTTAGAGTCAGACTTGCATCATGGCCTGATGGCTCTCCCACTTTGCCAGGCTCCCCCACCCCATTTTCTGTTACAGAAGCATTTCCCCTCATAAAATCCTTGCCTGTTTAATCCTGTCTTGGTGTCCACCTCTCAGAGGACATTTGAGCCAAGCCATGATAAATGAAGAGTGAGCCATTTACACATCCTGGGTAGAGGTTCTAGGCAGAGGCTACCTCAAGTACAGAGGCCCAGAGGTGAGAGACTTCTTGGGGGTGTGTGCTGCAAACCAGCCCAAATAACACCAGATACACCAAAATAGTCCTGCCCAACTTTAGGTTGCTTTTGGTAGAGAGGAGAGCCAGCAAAACTTTGCCTTGGTAATGGTTAGCTAAGGCCCACAACCTCATTACCAGGTTATAATGCAAGCGAGTCTCACGTGAAATGTTGTCACACAAGCAGACATTTACTTAAAAATATTCCTTAGGAATCAGGGAATGAAAGAACTCGTAAATCCTATTCTGTAAGCTCAGCAAAGTCTCAGCTCTCTGTCCTTTTAGATGAACCTACCAGCCACATGCTTGCAAGATTTTCTTTAGGCAAATAGCACATTCCAGAAACAGAATTTTTGTTTCCTTTTTCACAGCAGTTGGCATTAGGCTGGATAGAGCTGCTTGGAGATCAAACCTCAGGCAGACCTGTTCCTGTGAGGCATGGACCTGGTTCTGCAACCTCCTCTTTTCACTCAAAACTACATTGGAGATATTTTTGTAACAATTTGCTTGGACCTATGCCATTCTTTTTCACTGTTACATGTTAGTATGAGTAAACGACATCTCCTTTGACTGTTCTTCTTTTGGTGCACATTTGGGTTGTTTCCAGTTTTTGCTATTACAGTATTAAAACTCTTGTTTTAATTCTCACGTCAACAAATGTCCTTTTTCTAATCTATGGAATGCTATGTTTCTCACCTTTTGTGCTTCTCCTTGGTGCTTTAGCTCTTTAGAATGGCCCTCAAACGCTGAAGTGTTGTGTAGTGTTCCTAAGCACAAGGAGCCTGTCATGGGCCTTTCGTAGAAAATGCTTGTGTTAGATGAGCTTCCTTCAGGCATGAGTTACAGATAGTGCTGTTGGCCGAGAGTTCAACTAATGAATCAACAATCTATATGAAATAAGGTGTCTTTCAAGAGACACACATAAGACAAGGTTGTGCATTGAGAGATTCCCAAACATGTCACGACCAGAGGCTGCGGAAACCTCACCTTGTCCTTCCCCTGGGAGCACTGGTTCATTCTTGCTCATGCAGTGTCAGCAAAGAATTGACAGAACATAACTCTTCCAAATAAGGAGGGTCAATGATAACATAATGGAGATATTTTCAAACCTCTCTTTTAAAAACCATATCTACAAAGCAGGTAGCTTCTCAACTAACTGTTGAACTGTTGTCTTTACTTTGAAAGGACAGAGTTTTTAACAGTATCCACTAGGACGCATATCTTTGATGGCCACTTATAACAAAAACCTCAGCAAATTTGGGACGATTGTCTTTTTGCAAAAGACAATGTGTACAAAATACATATATTAACGTCAAGATGGTACTTACCTCTGGGGAGGAAAGAGAGAGGAAGGAGAATGATGTCTTCCACTGTGTAATATTTCTTAAAAAACGACATCAATAAGGTGTGCTCTGTTAAATCTCAGCAAAGAGTAATGGTTTCTGTTATCCTATTCTCCTTCTAAGTATATTTAAAATAAATATGTAACTGGAACTGAGATGAAATAACACTAATGTAATAGATCCTATTTGCTGGAGTGCTCCCACCATCTGATGGACAGCTCATGATGGGTTGGTGATGTCACTGACCCCATCTAAAGGTCAGGACACGTTGTTTACCAGCTGTGGCGCTAGAGAAGGCTCGGTCACCAGCAGCAGAGCCAGAGTTACCTCAACCTACAAAGTTAGAGCCACATGGCACCAGATCCTGCTCCAGCTGTGGACTAGTGAGAGCTCTGGTGCCAGCTCTAGAGCTCAGTTGCGGCCAGCTCCAGAACTAGAGCTCCTCCAGCTCCCACACTTGACCAGCTCCAGAGCAGCAGCCATTTCCATCACTGGCTCCCGCACCAAATCTGTCAACAATGCAGAGCTAGAGTCAGTCTCAGGACCGGAGCCAATTCTAGAAGCAGGTCAGGCACCATCGCCTGAGACAGTCCGAGCTCCAGCCCCAGATCAAGTCCAGCTCCTGGGCCAGTGGCACAGCCAGAGCTGGTGGTATCTCTAGCATCAGCCACAGCAGTGGCTCCAGCGCTAGAGCAGCTGCAGCACCACCCTCATCGTCAGCAACTAAGGCCCAGCCGGCTCCAGCTCCACCCTAGAGCTGTCCTTCACCTTGCCTGTGAGGGCAGGATGTCTTTTCCCTTTTCTATGTTTTATGATTTTTTATGTTTTATGTGTTCAAATTTAGATTCAATAAAGTGTAATGTTTTCATCACTTAAAGTTGTACAATTCAGGGCCGGCCATTAACTACATCTTCTATGCTGTGTACCGTCACCATTATCTAGTTCCAGATCATTGCTTCACCCCACCAGAACCCCTGTACCCATGAAGCAGCCATGCCCCCATATCCACTTCCCCACACCCTGAGAAGCACTGATCTGCTTCCTGTCTCTGTGCATTTCCCTGTCCCTGGTATGGCTGTCCTGAGCACAGCCAACCCTCCTTTGGCCCCACCCCCCCATGCTGAATACCCCTGAGGATGCCAATGTGTTCAATGCAATGAACCCGAAGCCTAGTATGACTTTGACCTGAAGAAGCCCACCGTCACCAAGGGGGTGAGGTCAGGCATGGAGCCAGCTCAACCCAGCCTCACATGAAGAGGAGGGACTCGATATTGCCAAGGGCACCTTCTCCTCAGTCCCTAGTGCTGTTCAGCCACAGGGCTTGGGTGGACGTGGATAAGGTGCCCACACCAAGCTCCCTCCAAATCTAGGATCTAACTGCCAGAGGCTCTGATGAGACTGCTCGTTCACGTCCAACCAACCTGTAGTGAGGCCCGACTCCTTGCCTGAGTCACAGCCCTGTGTGATCTGGTCCAGACACCGTGCCCAGAGTGTACCCCTCACCGCACCCCACCCTCCCTAGAGCCTTCCTCCCCAAGGACCCTGCCAAGCCCCTGCCCCCTTCAGAGCTCCTAGCCTGCAGTGCCCCTCCCCCGAGCCCCCATCCAGGATGGACTCACCTCTGTGCTGGGCTCACAGGCCACCTCCTCAGGCTCCTGTGCTAGCAGAGCCTGTAGGGTCAGATTGACCTGGGGTCAAACCCATAGCTGGGTCACCTCACAGCCCTGTGACAGACAAGGTAATGCGGTGTCTTCTCGGAGACTCAGTTTCCTCCATGAAAATTGGGGTCAGTGACTCTGACCTCAAGAGGGTGTGTTGGGATTCAAGCAGGGAGAAGAAGGTGCCCAAAGTGCTTGGACTCAGGAGGTCGCCTGGCTGGGGGAGCCCCAACACACGACAAGGCCTCGATGGTCAATGCTGGGCTCAAAGCTGGTGAAAAGCAAGGATATCTAGTCCCCTGTTCACGTCTGAACTTGGTCACTTAGAGCAGAGTGACCTTGAATGCTGGGACCACTGGTCATCTGTAAAATGGGGTGCAATCACTCAGCACCCAGGGGGCTCCCTAATAACAGTAAGGCAGTGCAGAACATGGCAGAGCACTGGTCGACTTGTCTGGGGACCAGGGACAAGGCCATCCGTGTCGGAGCCTCGGGGTCCTCCTTTGGAAGTGAGGTGGAGTCATTGGCCTGGCTGGGGTGAGGAGGCCTTGTGAGTCAACGGGACACGCCAGGGCCAGTGTAAGGAAAGCAGGGAGCAAGAGAGGCTTCTGAGGTCCCTCACGTCCCTCCTGGAGCCCACAGGTCCTGCTCCTTTGCACCCTCGGCCCTGGTGGAACAACTACCTTGAGGACCCCAAACAAAGAAAGGTGTGTGTTTTGCTTTCTGCTTTCCTGCTTAGGGCTGCAAGGCTAGGGCTGACCACCAGTGGTGTCCTGTGTCCATTCGTGCTCAATGGAGCAAGTGGAGCAGGGAAGGGACGCCCAGGGCTCGTTCTGGGTGTTCCCCTGACTAAAGCAACAGGCACCTTTCATTACTGGCATCCACGTTCACAATGGGAGCTGATCAGAGGCGGGAGGGGACTCTGAGATCCTCTCATGATTCTGTCAGCTACTGTGGCCCCAGCACTCACCCTGAGCACGGCCCGTGTTTGTCCTGAGGGCAGTGCTGAAAGCACCCACATGGTCCCTGTCCTCCAGGAGCTCACAGCCTGGAGGTAGAAGGGACAAAATCATGAACAAATCCATGCGAAAAAAAGAGCAGGTGATACAGGGCAATGAAGCAGGGTGCTGGAGGAGGGAGGGCCTGGAGCCCCTAGGTGGGTGTAAAGGGCCCCCCTGGGAACAATTGTGCCCTGAGCAGAAGGACAAGAGGAACCAGCCCTGCATCTGTCTGCAAACAGCGTGCTGGGGGGAAGCTCAAAGGCACAGAGACTTGGAGGCAGAAGAGAATTTGACAAGAGAGGAGGTGAGAAAAGAGCCAGTGTGGCTAGAGTGAGCTGAGGAGGAGAGAAGTGAGGGAGAGAGGATGGTAGGGCCAGACCCAGGCTTGGAAGGAGGTACTAGCTGTCTACGCTGGGTGACAGCATTAGCCTCACTTAGCACTTACGAGACCTATCATTGAGCATCTGACAGTGTCTGTACCAGGGTCCAGGCTCAGGTCAGCTGGGAGGCTCCCCATCAAGGTCTAGCAGGAGGCTGGGGCTGTGTTCTCAACTGAAGCTCGATAGAGGCAGGAGCCATCTCGGAGATCATTCACGAGTATCGGGGCAGTGGTAGGATTCAGTTTGGATGGGGGGTTTCAGGCCTTTTCTGTCTGTGGCCCTGGACCCTCTGCCACTTCTTTGCATTAGGGGGTGCCATAGGGAAGAAAGCTCATAATATCTGATCTGGCTTCTCCTGAATAGTGGATCAGAGAGACAGAAAGAGAGAGAGAAAGAGAGACAGAGACACACAGAGATAGAAAGATGGGTAGGAGAGACAAAGAGAGGAGACTCAGACAGAGACAGGGATACAGAGAGGAGAGACAAAGAGAAAGACAGAGAGACAGGGAGAGAGCAAGAGAGATAGAGACAGCCAGAGACACAGAGACAGGGAGACAGAGACAGAGAGAGAGACAGAGACAGAGAGATAGAATGAACACAGGAGAGACAGAACCAGGCAGAAGTCACAGACTTTTCATTAAGCCGACCGTGGAAGTGACCACCCATCACTCGGCCCTATTCTATTGGTTAGAAGCCAGCCGCAAAGTCCATTCTCATTGAGGAGCGGGGATTACATAGGATGTGTGCCTAGAAAGTGGGAACCCTGGGAGCCATTGTGGGGGCTGCCCACCACATACGCTGAGATGACAGCCACTCAGGCACTTGGACCTGAGTCTAAATATAATAGGAGGCCCTGGAGGGTTGCGAGCCCGAAGGAGATGATGTCTGAACGTCATTTCATTTCAACCCTCCGTAGGGACACTGGGAAACAGGCAAGAGGGGAAGTGCCTCTCCCAGACGCCCAGCAGACCCAAGCCTCTTTGCGTTGTATTCTCTGCTACAGCCAGCCCTTTCTGTAATCCTGGCACTGCCAAGTCTGTGCAGGAGCTACGTGTGGGAGCAGCCCACGGGATTCACAGATTCTGAAGGGATCTCTAGGTCTATACACCTGATGACATCCCTAGGAAGTAGATGCTAGAATGACCCCCACTACACAGAGAGGGACATGAACAGAGGAGAGACCCTGAGAGGGGAGGCAGTGAGAGACGCAGGGTTGTCCAGGGTGACATCACTGGCAAGAAGCAGGAGCGGGACTGAATTCAACTCTGTGTCCTCAAAGCTGGGGCCCCGGTTGCGTCCAGACCTCCCCAGAGGCTGTGGGGTGGACTGTGTTGGTGTGACTGTGTCTGGACAGGGTACGGAGATGGAGAGTGAGCAGTCAGCAACCCGGGGGGCCCTTAGGAAGGTCTTGTGTGAGGAGGAAGCTTAGGTAAGGGGATCCCAGGGAGTGACCTCACAGAGCCAAACAGAACTTGGAAACCCTGGTAACTAGGCACACACATCCTAAACACAGCCCCCAAGCGAGCTCACTTGTCTAGCACTTGTCTAGAAGGAGCAACATGTTTAGTTGCTGCTTCCCAATGACCAGGGGCCGGAGCCCCAGGAAAGCCCCCAAACACCCATGCAGATGCTGGTGCCCCTCTCACGGCCGACAGCTCTTGCCGTTTACCCGGAGGGACGGAAAGGTAACACCGGGAGGCCCAGGGAAGGCCATTCCAAACCAGGCTACCACTATGGTCCCATCTGGGCAGCCCTACATCACCTCCCCATGTGTACCTGGAAGGGCGGGTTCATGTGGGTAGACCACCGTGAGCAGGAGCAGTCGGTGAGGTTTTAGAAGCCTGGGGGGTGTCGGTCAGATTCAAAGCCCAGGTCAAGGCCGGCTGGGTGGGATGTGGAGTGAGGGGATGGCACCCTTCTGCCTGAGGTTTATCCCAAGCCCCTGAGGTGTAGGTCTTTCCTCAGGGGTGGAATACTGTGCAGACACAGGTGTGTGCCTGATCTGGGAGAATTAGGTCCAGAGGGCAGAAGCAGCAGCAAGGACAGCTGGGCAGGGCTCTGATGCCTCTGGGACAGAGCCAGTCACTGTCTTTGCAGAGCTCCAGACAGGAGACAGCGTGGAACTGGTGGAAGGGGATATTCCATCCATCTCCCCGATCGAGCGCCGGTGTCCCACAGGACTGAATCAGCAGCTACCGGGAGAGGGTCTGCAGTGACAGTGATAAAACCTTCAGAGCCACCAGATGACCCAGCTTCAATCCCGGGAGAAAAATTATATCCACCATGTCCTGCAGCAGACCAGGAGGCAGCTGAGGCCCCAGCGTCCATGCAGGGAGCGCCATCCCCTGCACAGGCTCCAGCAGGACACCAGGAGTCACCTGAGGCCTCAGCCTCTGTGCAGGGAGAGCCATCCCCCGCACAGTCTCCTGTAGGATACAGGGAGGCAGCTGAGGCACCAGGCTCTGTGCAGGGAGAGCCATCCCCTGCACAGGCTCCTGCAGGAGACAGGGAGGCTGCTGAGGCCCCTGCCTTTGTGCAGGGAGAGCCATCCCCTGAACAGGCTCCTGCAGGAGAAGAGGAGGCAGCTGAGGGCACAGCCTCTGTGCATGGAGAGCCATGCCCTGCACAGGTTCCTGCAGGAGAACGAGAGGCAGCTGAGGCCCCATACTCCGTGCAGGGAGAGCCATCCTCTGCAGAGGCCCCTGCAGGACACCAGGAGGCAGCTGAGGCCTCAGCCTCTGTGCAGGGAGAACCATCCCCTGCACAGGCTCCAGCAGATCAGGAGGCAGCTGAGGGCCCAGCCTCCGTGCAGGGAGAGCCGTCCCCTGCACAGGCACCTGCAGGAAACATTGATGCAGCTGAGGTCCCAGACTCTGTGCAGGGAGAGCCATCCCCTGCACAGGCTCCTGCAGGACACTGGGAGGCAGCTGAGGCCACAGCCTCCGTGCAGGGAGAGCCATCCCCTGCACAGGCGCCTGCAGGATACAGGGAGGCAGCTGAGGCCAATCTCTGCGCCCTGGGAGAGCTGGCTCGGGAACCTCCCTCATTAGCACCTCCAGTCCCACCTGTTCCACCTGCTCCCTTACCACAAATATCCTTCCCTACCCTGTTTATTGTATTTGTTTCCTTCCTGGTTCCTTTCATTGCTTTGTTTTTATTGTTTGTATCTTGAATATTTAAAATAAATTTAACTTTCATCTTTTAACAATTTATTGTTTTTCATTTTAAATTGTACACCTCATGAGCATCAAGTACATTCACAATGCTGTGCATCCATCACCGTTGTCTGGGTTCAGAATATTTCATTCTCCAAAAGGAAACCCTGTTCTAAAAGCACTCACTCCTCATTTCTCCCTCAGGCCCTGGCAACCCCTAATCTGTTATCTGTCACGGTTTTTTTTATTTTTAATCTGTTCTGGATGTTTCCTATAAGTGAAATCATGCCGTAGGTGGACATTTGTATCTGCCCACTCATTTTCACAAGGCCTGATAGGTTTTCCTTTTCTGTTTTTATTTGAAATAGAATTTCTCTAATTTAATAGGAAAATCCCAGATGAGTCTAGATTTCATGTATCCAAGAAAGCCCTTTTGCTACATATGTGTACAATCTTGGGGTACAGACTGTTGTTCTAAGTGGAACACCAGAGCCAGAAGCCACACACGAAATGCGTTGCTCTTCGTGCGGCAGAAACAAAAACAAGAAAAGAGTTGAAAGCTGGAAAGACAAACCATAAACCGGAATGTATTCCTCATAACACAAGGCCAGGGAAAGGTTACGCATCCTTGTGGTCTACAAAAACGGTCGAAAGTCAGAGTTTTAAAAAGAGATAAAGAGCAAACACATTCAACACCAACGAGAGGCGCTACACAGAGGCAGCACGTGTCAGAGATGCGCGAGCTCCCCGAGGAGGAGATGCGCACATGGAGACACTGTGGAGAGGGCACTGGGCCCCATCAGACGGGCAAGGTTCCAGTGTGGTGATGACAAGCCCTGGTGACAATGTGAGGAAGCAGAGGCCTCAGTAGACCCCTAGTGACACGTATGAATGGACACTCCTCTCTGGAGACCAGCCTGCAGGACCCATCGTTGTCCCCAGGGGCACGCCTGTGCTGGCGGTGCTGATCCCAAGACTTCATCCCACAGAAATTCCTGCCCAACTTTTCAAAGATGTATTTTCCAGACTATTCATCACAGCACTGGTTGCAATAGCAAGCAATTGGAAGGAATGCTACTGTCCATGGCGAGGCGATGGGATCCATCCGTCCCATCTGTAAGACCACGTATACGTGATATCAGCCGGGAGACACGCATCTATGAAAATGAATCTGTGTGTGAGAGAGAGACAGAGACAGACAGACAGAAAGAGAGAGACAGAGCCAGAGAGATATGCACCAAATCTTCCATGGGGTTCACCACTGGGGATGGGAATTGCCACTCGCTTCTCTTCTCCTTTAGGGGCCTGCGTGATATTTCAACTTGATAGAATATGCCTCTATTCCTCTTATAATTCTAACAAGATTAAAATCACATGGTTAATGTTATCCATTTATCACTCATCTTTGGACTGACGTACATTATTTAGTTTTTCTTTGTAAAGGTTTTTATTACAAAGACAATGAACGTTTATTAGAATAAAAGAATGAATTCTAAGGGAATTAAGAATTAAGTGGAAACTGAGGAGTGCCCTTAATAGGCAGTGTTTACCGTTTCAGTCTTTTGTCTTTGTATGCACGTGTGTGTGCACGTGTGTGCATGTGCCCATTCAGCTATGTGCATCTGTATGCACATGGGTATGTCTATGTGCAAATGTGTGTGAGTGTGCACTTGCGGCTATCGTGTGGGAAGGACTTCAGGGAGTGTGCTCTTCTGGAACCTGATTTCCCCAGGGCTGGACCCTGGCCAGTCAATCCTCTTCCTCCTCTGCATCGGCCTCAGAATTTCCTAAGAGCCTCTGCTGGGCAACACGGATCATTTCTGATTTTTCACTCCCGTCAGCGTGCTGAAAGGGACACCTGCATCCATAAATCTCTACTTCTTTAGGACCGATCACTAGAGGTGGAGATTCTGGCTCATAATGTAAACATGATGTTAAGGTTTGGTCACAGTCTCTGACACCCAAGGTCTCCTTCTACCCTGTGATCTTATTTGGGAACAAGGAGTCCAGAGACCCTGAAGCAGAGACCTGAGGGAGGGAGGGAGAAGGAGGAGCAGCTAGGATGCAGGGGATGAAGGTTCCTGGGGTGACCTGCCCAGCTGGAAGGCCCAGCTCCTGTTGCTTCTGTCCCTACCACTCCCCTCACCCCTGGCCCCGCCCCTACCACACCTGACTTCGCTTTGGCCTTGCCCATGCCCCTCCTGCTCCCTAACACACCTGAGCTGAGCAGCCTGGCCTGCCATCCAGGACTGATGATGATGAGGGTCTGGACACTCCTGCCTGCTCCCTCTCCCTCCAAGCAGAGAGCCCTATCCTCAGTAGGGAAAGCACATCTAGGGCAGTGCAGTGAGTCACAGGGACCTCCTTGAACATGCCCCCTCCAGGGGGAGTTCTCAGTTGCAACAGCAGGACCCACTTGAGCTTGTGTGAGCAGAAGTGACTTTGACAAGACACAGTGGAGGTGTCATAGAAGGTGCCAGAAGGTCAGAGCACGGGGCTGGACGCTTTGGAGAAGGTCATTGTGCCCAAAGCACACCTCAGGGTCTTCCAGGAGTGATGGCTGCCTCAGGCACTGTGCCAGCCCCAGCCCACATATCCAGCACATTCAGCCTCTGCGATGGAGGGGCCCTGCTCAGTGGGGATGAGCGAGAGAGCCCTGGTGACCTCGGAGAGGCACTGCCATTGGAGCCTCGGTTTCCTCACCTGTGAAGTGGGGTGGCAGCTGACATTTCATGGTGGTGTCAGACAAGTTCGCTGAGGCTGCACCTGGAGTGCCCTGCACCTTCTCAGATCTCAACAGCTACTAGCTCTACTGAAGAGGAATCACGGGAGGAGAGATGGGGCTGGGTCCTGGATCCCCACCTGGCTGGCTGACTGCCGTGGGACGAGATGGGGTGGAGAAAGGCATTCCAGAGGAACAGCGGAGTCAGAGCGAGTAGGGCATGCCTGGGGGGAGATCAGAGTGGGCAGAGGCGAAGGGCCTCAAGGGGCTCTCAGTGGGGTGACATCAGCAGGAACAGCTCACGGTGATGAGCACTTACTGGGGCCTCTGTTCTCCTCTTGAGCTATCTCCTTGAATCCTCCCCACAACTCCTTGGGGGAGGAGCAATTATTGTCTTCATTTCACTGATGAGGAAACTGAGGCTCAAAGAGACTTGCCCCCTCTGTGCCCTGCAGAGTGGCAGAGCCGGGATTTGAACCCAGTGCCTCTTAGACCCCATGGGGCCTGCCTGAGAAGGGCTCCCCCATGCTGAGGGAGGGACCTCTTTTCCCTAAAGTTCTGACAACTTTTGGTCCTGATGCCCAGAGAGACCTCACTCTGTGGGGGGATAGGCTGGTCCTTGGTACTGGGAGAGCCCACAGGGCCCACGGCTGGCCATTCCCCGGCCACCATACCCAGCCCCAGGCAGACAGAGTGACCCTGTCCCTTTAGTTCAGTGATGGCTGGAGGCCAGAAGGGTGCAGGCCCCAGGGAGGCCAGGACCCCTGGGCCCGAGGAGGCCGCAGTGCAGGACAGTGGTTTGGAATGATCCAAAGTCAGAGAAACAGGGGTCCTAGTGCCTGCTCAGCCTCTTTCTAGCTGGTGATGCAGGTGAGGCTCTCAGCCTCAGTTTCCCCATCTGTACAATGAGGAAATGACTTGGCCTCCTGATGGGCTGTTGGGAGACTTCCCTGCGGAATGGCTTGAGTATCTCTAGCCTGGTGCCTGGAGCGTGTTAAGAGCCCCCTGCCAGGCTGTCACAGTGGTCTTCCAGGGCGCAGGGTCTGGGAAGTCCCTCCTCAGGTTCCCTTCCTGCTGCCCTGCTCCCGGGAACATTCAGCATTGTTTGAGGTGGAGCTGAAGAAGAACCAGGACCACACTGTGTTGCAGGTGACGGAGGCTCAGTGCTGGAAGGAGAGCTGGACATGCTCCATGCCACCGTCTAGGCCTTGTGCTGTGACACCCTGTGAGCCCGCCACAGATAAAGCCTCCTCCTGTATGGATCCAGCTGCTGTGGTTTATTCACTTATTGCTTCATTCACCCAGTCATTCCTTCACTCATTCCCTCACTCACTTACTCCTGCACTCATGTATTCATTCATGCATTCGTTCATTGTTTCACTCTCTCATTCACCCAATAAGCTCTGGTCCCTGCCGTGGGCCGAGCACTGTAACTTCACCAGTATGACCCGACGTGGTCCCTGCCCACCTGGAGCTCACATCCACTGTATGACCTGAAAGAGGGCTGTCCCTCGGGATAGTAGTGGTGATGAGCACCATGAATCCACTTCTGAAAGTAGAGGCCACCCATGCAAAGAGAAGAACGGAGAAAACCCATGCTTGGCACTTCATCGACAAAAAAAATAATTAAAAGTTAAGAAAAATAAAGATATCCTATATTTAACAAAATGTGGGTTCTAATCACAAGTGTGCACTCATTCCTACAACCAAAGAGAAGTAATCCAGAGTGGACTGGGTATTTGTAACACATTTTTACGGCCAATAATAGCATTTCAGTAACATGTTCCAGGGCCTCACGATTTTCCTAAGGCCTCTGTGATCCTCTAACACTTAAATCTTTCTCCTTGGAAGCCTCTGTCCTTTCACCCTCCTTGTTAATGGCTCTTCCACTGCTCGGGGGCCTACCCTGCACGGCCACACTCGTCAGTGAATCTCCACGTTGTTGGGACAGGCTGCCCGCGTTCCTCCCTCAGCCTCACGAGCTCCTGTTGCTTTGGCAAGGTTGGTGTTTTACTGGGTGATCACCTGGCATCCTTCTTTGCAGCGGTTTGCATCTTCCCATGCTGTGTCTCCTCCGAAGACTCCGGGAGGCAGGCCTTTTGTCCCCATCTTACAGGTGAGGAAGCTCAAGTCCAGAAGCCTGGACGACCTACTCCAAGTCACAGCCAGCGTGGAGCCTCGGCAGGGTTTCGGCCCCCAAAGCAGACAAGGTTGTATCGCAAGTGGTTTGTTTTCAGGTGATGGAGGAGGCCCGAGGGAGACCATGGGGGAAGGGAGCCTGGCGGAGGAGAGCCAGTGCGGGGCCTGACGAGGGAGCACTGAGGTGAGCATCCATCCTAGTCCTGTTGGGAGACGAGATCCCACCCGGACTGGCTCTGTCCCCGTGAGTGGAGGGTTTACCCCGGGTCATGAAGGCTTCTGTGCTACAGGCTGGCACAGGCTTGCAGGAGAGGAAGCTCCCGGTGCAGGAGAGAGCCCTCAGACAGAGAGTGGATGCAGGTGCTCCAGGGGGACACTGTGGGCCTGCTGGGGATTGGCTCCCAGGGACTTCAGGGACTCAAGTGGGCTGAGGGAACTGAAGGGCAGCAGCAGCAATGTCTGCAGCGGGGGTCTGCACACATGTCCCACACTTATGCCCCCAGAAAGGCTGCTCTGCATGGCATTTCTCCTCCCAGATGCGTAGTTGGCCCAAACCGCCCCTCCACTCCACACTCCCAATTCCTTTCCACTCGTCTCAGTTTACTAGAAATTCAGAATATTTTAGTTGGTGTTGGAGCCCAGAGACTTTTGTTTGTCCTGCCCATGTTCTAACATTGCTGGCTTTTTAAAGACCTCAGGGCTTTGACTCCAAAACAGCAAGATGATGAGGATCCCAGAGAGCTTTCTGGAAACAAGACTTTATGCTTTGCAATACTGCCATCCCACCAGCTCTTCTCAAAATCCCTCCGGGACACAGACTCACAATCTTGGGTCCTCAGATTGCTGAAAGGATGAGCCTTTAGAAAGTGATCGGGGTGGGGCGGCAGGACACACCAAATGGTTGAGTGAGGAATTCAGCCAATCCTCTTCCCGGAAAGCCATGATCACACTGGACGCGCTGTCAGAAAACAACTTCTGGGAAGAGACCAAAGACATACAACCAACTGAGGAGCATTTGAAGCTGAGGGAAGAACAGTGAGAGTCGTGGTGTTTTGGCCCAGGGCAGGTCCCGTCCCCACCCCCTCAGTGTGACGGCCCTGTGAGCGGCGCAAGCCTGAAGGGGGGTGGCTTCATTGTCAGAGGTTGCCCACTTGATGTCGCCATGGTTGCGCAAAGCCCGGCCCCTAAGCATTTCTGGAAACAGTAACCATCTCAGTGACAAGCTGACGTGGAAGGTCAACTTTGCAGCCGCCTGAGGTTGGATCTAGAACAGAGCAGCGAATCAGCCAGGAAGGTGAGACGGACAGCCACACAATGAGACAGACACAGCGGCCTTGATGGGCTGCACATGACCCCAGGGGGTCTGAAATGTTGTGTGCTTGTGCAGGCCTGTGCCCAATCAGGTGAGACCAGGAAGATGGGCATTGTGGGGATGCTTAGAGACCTGCCACCAGCCTAGGCTCTGCCCCCAGGTGTTGCTGCCTCCCAGGAAGTCCAAGTTGACTGAGGGGACAATGCCCAGCCCTGTCGAAGTTCCCTGTCCACTCTGGGGCTCCCATGGAGAGAGGCCTTCCCACCTGCAAGCTTCTCCCCAGGTCTTCTTCAGAGGCTGAAACGAGGTGCTCTCAGAGCAGAGAAGATGGTGAGCAGTGAGGAGAGGCTCCTGAGGAGTCGGCCCTCCTGGGGAAGGAAGCAAATGAACTGGGAGGGTGGAGTGGTCCCTGCTTGCTCTGGCCTCAGCCTCTTCAGTGTACATCTCCCTCCTGGAGGAGACAGGAGCCCAGGGAACCCGGGAGAGCACACCCGGGTCACGATGAGCAACACTCCCAAGGAGGAGCATCTGAGCTCAACGCAGGATCAGCCCAGGTAGGAAGGGAGCCTTTCGCAACCAGGACACTCGAGTCAAGGTCAGCGTGCCCCTGCAGGGATGACCTCCCTGCCTGTTCTACACGTCCCTGTGGACCACTGACTGCTTAGGCACTGGCTTCTGACCAACAGACCCAGCACAAGTGACAGGACGACCCTTCTCAGATTCCATCACCGAGGCTGTCATTCTCTCTCACTCGCTCTCTTGTGTTCCCTCTTCCCTCTTCCCTTGTTCCCCTCTCTCAGTCTGTCTAACCCCTGGACCTGGGGACATACATGGACGTCCTGAGCTCCCCTATGCAGAGGCCCACACAGAAGAAAACCAAGGGAGTGCCCTGGCCAACAGACAGAAAGGAGCCGGGCTCTCAGTGAAGCTGCTCCTGACCGAGCCCACAAGAGTAAGCTTGACAGCACATCTCACCCTGTTCCAGCCTCAGTGGAGGCCACAGCCCCAACCTGGAAGTCGTCATGAGCAGAGGCTCCAGCTCAGTTGTGCAGGATTCCTGGTCCACAGAGATGGAGAGAGAGAGAATATTTGCGGTTTAAAGATGCAGGGTGGGGAGCAGTGTTCTCAGAGAGGAGGAGACACCTCACACCATCTCCCAGTTCCTGGGTCTGGCCTGCCCTTCTCCCTCCTCTCCCCTCCAGGCTATCTGCAGCCACAGTGCCCACCTCTCTAACCTCCTCTGGCCAAACTCACTTCTGCCTGGGTGTCTCCACACCAGCAGTGCCTTCTCCCTGGCACGCTGATCACAGATGAGTGCAGCGCTGGGTCCTCCTGTCATTCTGGTCACAGCAAATGTCACCTCAGTCAGGCCTTTCAGACCCTCCTACCCAGTGAGACCCCAGCCCTCCCTGCAGGACACTCTTTATTTTCATTCCAGTTCATGCTCTTCTCTTTCACGTGTCTCTGATTTTGTGCTTTTGTCCATCTGCCTCCAGACTGAGCTCCTGGTGGGCAGGGACCACTGGGTAGATTTCAGTACCACCTTTGGGACCACCAGGGCTCCCGGCCCAGGGTGAGGGCTTGGCACATAGCTGCCGAATGAACAAATAGGGGCATCTTGGATCCCTCCTTCCTGCTTTTGCTCCACTCAGTCGGTGAAGAGGAACACTAGTAATAGGAAGTGCAAGTAGGTCATGAGGCAGGCTGAGGGTCAGCATGACTTCTGCATGACTCCTCCTTTCTCCAATTGCTCCAACAAAGCTCAGTGGGCACCACTGACACAGGAGGCTGCCACCTGATGGCCAGCACAGGAACCGCAGCCTCGGGAAGGGACAGCACAGCACCAGGCAGGAATGTATTTCTTATGGAGAAATGCCTATCCAAATGCATTGCCCATTTTTCATAGTGCTATTTGTATTTTATTGTTGAGAGGGGAGAATGTATTATATATTCTCAATAGTAGACCCTTATCAGATATGTAAAGATCTGTAAACATATTCTCCCCTTCTGTGAGTCGTCTTTTCACTTTCTTGATCATGTCTTTCAAAGCACTCAAGTTTTAATTTGATGAAGTTGAATTGATCTGTTTTCCCTTTGGTTGCTTCTGTGTTGGGTGCCATAATTACAAACACATTGCCTAATCCAGGGCCATGTTTTCTTCCAATCGAATTGTTGAAGTCTCCTGAAGCCGGCTGAAGGATAAGACTGGCCAGAAAGGACATCAGCAAGCAGTGTGCTCCAAAAGTGGGTGGCAGAAACACTCAGAAGAAGAAAACCTTTCCGTTTCTCTTGTTTTCTCTTTATCTTCTCTCCCTTCCTTTTCCTTTCCTTAGATGGTACAGAGCCTGTCCACCCCCCATGGTGGTTGTTTTTCTCCTCAGAGCCCCAGGACAGAGCTGTATCTCTTAGTTGTAGGTCAACCCATGGGGGTTCTTTGCCTGGAGTCCCACGGCAGTTTATTCACATCTCTTTCATTCAAATGATTTCAGTAGTGTAATTTATCTGTTTAGGCATATCTGTCTTCCTTGCAGACCCCCAACATTTCAAGACCTTTGGGCACATAGTAGATGCTTAAGTACTTGAGTGAATCCGTGAAGATCTTTTGTTGAATACGAATACGATCTAAATAAATACAATACCTACTCAGCACACGAATGCAGGCACTTGAGAGAGAGTTTGGTGTCTGCTGAAGCAGGCTGTGGACCAGCTTAGGGGCTCAGTGCCAAAGTGACCCAATAGATTTAGACAAAATGAACGAGATAATTAACTTCAATTTTACAATTCATGGAGAACAGGAGCAGGATATCTAGGTGTGAATCGGGACTTGATCATTCTTGTTGCATCTTTGGAAAATCCAGTCCTTTTTCTTTCTATGGAAACGTGACTGGCCAAGAGAGTGAACGGAGGACTGGCTTTTAGAAAGGCAATTTTGTCACAGGAAGTCCTGGAGGAAAATATATGGAAGGAGAGCTGCTAGAAACATGGCAGAGACGTTTTGTGTAGAAACCCTAAAATGTGGGTTTACATGCTGTCTGAAAGAGTTGTAACCCAACTTTTCTCCACTACAGATTTGAGCAGCTTTTAAATATCTAGGTATACAAAAGGATTAGAAAGGAAAATAGATCCAACTGAAAGGAATTTCGGATGGAACAATGAAATGATGCTGAAGTAAGCCAGCGCACTGAAAAGAGTTTCAGAAAGACCTGCAGTCTCTAAAGGCAGTGGGCAATGTATCCATCAGGTTTCAAGTAGAAAGGGAAATGGGAACAATTGTCTGTCATCTCATGTCCAGGAGATGACAAGCAACAGTCTCTCAGAGAAGAAAAAGATTTCTTTCCAACCGGTCGAACCAGCCACCTGGGCCAGGCCCCTTTCAAGTGGACGAGTTTCAGAGGAGAGAGCCCCGGGGCCTGCCGCCAAGTTTCCTGGGGCGTGTGCTGGGCCCCCTCAGAGGACCAGGCAGCCTGGCAGCCTGTGTGCCAGAGCTGAGATCTGGCGGCCTCCCACACCCGGTTCCCTGTCCTGCCCCGTCCTCCCGAGGGAGGCCGATGGTCCTGGCAGTGGCGAGTGGGGTGGGGCTGGCTGTGAAGCTTTCCTGGGATGCCCCGGGAGAGGGCGCCGGGGGATGGGCTGCCCCTGGCCAGGTCTGAGGCACTGACCCAGCTCAGGGCTGTCGGGGGCGGAGAGAGAAGCCCCTCCGCCTCTTCCCTGAAGCTTCTTATGGCTGGCCAAATCCTTCACAAGACAGGTTCGCTGGAGAAAATAATACCCAGCTTAAGAACACGTGTACAGGGGAGAAACCCGCGAAACTGAGTCTCTCAACACAATCGCAGAGATTCTCCTCCTATCTCCAGCTGCAGACAAAGGAGGATATTGGGGGTGCGGTTTGGGCATTTGAGACTGGAGAAGATAATTGTCATGGAGAGGGACATGTAGACGATTGGATTGTCTGAACCGGTTCCCCTGCAGTGGGGTCAGGCCCGGAAGGGACAGCACGGAGGTGACCATGAAGGGGCCTCTCTGTGGTGTGGCTGGCCCCGGGGGGCCGCGCCTGGGGATGGGGATGGAGGGGGGGAAGTGGGATGGCCTGTGAGTTGGCAGCAGTGGTGGATGCAGATACTCAGAGGTCAGGGATCTCTCACTCTTTCCCTGCCTGTCTGTCTGTCTGTCTCTCACTCTCTCTCTCTCTCTCTTTCTCTCTCGGGGACCTGAGGAGAAGAGGTGGGCGAGCCCTGCCCGCCTCGCCTACCTGCCTTCCTCTCCCCTGGCCCCTTCTTTCTCCAGCTGCTTTGAGTGCCCTGTGGGCTTGGGTTCAACCCCTGAGGCCAAGGGCGCATGCGCCTCCCGCCACCGCCAGGGCCTAGGGCGGGCCTCGGGGGTCCTCAGTGAAGGCCCCGCCCGCCCGCCAGGCCAGGCCAGTCCCAGCTGAAGAAGGAACGCCAACGCCCTGCTGGACTTGGCTTCAGCTGTTGTCTCCCTCCCATCCCCCACTTGCAATCAGCTGGCCGGCCGCTTCCCTTCTTTGGAAGCGGTGGTCTGGACCTGGTGGCCAAAGGCCGACTGGGGTGCCAGGTCAAGGCTCTGCCTCGGCCAGCTGCTTTTGCCCGGGCCTCATTTCTTCCTGGAAAGGCAAAACCACGGCCTCACCCCACGCCCGCACTTGTCGACTCCAGCCAGGTGGAGGAAAGGCTCTGTGGAATCCGAAGGGCCGAGACAGGCTTATGGCCAAGCAGTGAGTGAGGCCCCAGCAGGCCGCCGGCTTGGGGAGCCGCTGCCACACGGGCAGGCCCTTCCGGCGACGGGTCCCAGCATCATCTCTGGAGTCTGGAGGGCCTGGCCTTCCTAGTGCCCAGGCCACGGCTCTGAGGAGAAATCCGCGTTGGAGGGCACGCGTGAGGCCCTCGGCCTGAGGGCGCTGGTGCCACGCCGGGGGCGACTGGAAGGCTGGCTGGGCTCGCCTGCTTTGTCCAAAGGAGGCTGGCCAACCAGCCCAACCGGCCACCTGGGCCAGGCCCCTTTCAAGTGGACAAGATCCGGGGGAAAGGGCCCTGGGGCCTGCCGCCAAGTCCCCTGGGGCGTGTGCTGGGCCCCCTCAGAGGAGGGAGCCACCTGGCAACCTGTGTGCCAGACCTTAGATCTGGCGGCCTGCCACACCCGGCTCCCTGCCCTGCCCACGCCTGCCTCCATCCACTCCACGGAGGACGATGGTGTTGGCAGTGCGAGCGGAGATAGTCGTTAGAGACTTCACTTGGAGTTGTAGTCCAAGAGCATCACAGAAGAACACTGAGCTTGGGCTCGGCCATTTATCCGCTTTGTAACCTGGCTGAGTTTTCTAGCCTCTGTACCCGGTCTCTTCATCTAGCAAATGGTGAAAAGAACAACACTGACTATGGCAGGATGTTTTCAGGGTCATGTGTGTTAAGATATGTTCAAGCACAGAGTTTACATTCAGGGTGCAGTCTTTGGCTCAGTAGAAGTCTTCGTTGCTGTTCTTATAATTATCATTATTTCATGTCCTTATCTTCCTCGTGAGTTCCCTGTCAAACCAACCATGATCCACGGTGTCAGCAGTTTGATTCCAGGTCCCTGCTTCAAGGCCTGCAGAGGGAACCTCGTGCTCATAACCTCCTGTTTTGATCCCAGTCTCTGGAGGGATGTCTTGACCTCTATCTTGTCTGCACTGAGGCACGGAATGGGGTCCCACACCCAACCCTGCGTCTCCTCCTCTTAAATATCTGATGCTTTGGAAAGACTGTTTACTGTTCACTCGGTGGACTATACTCCTTGACATGAACAACGCACGGGAGGGAGGAGGGAGGAAACACTGATCCATGTAGGGCTCTGAGTTGACCATAACACAGAGTACAGTTGATCAAGGGCCAAGGTAGAGTTCCTTAACGCAGAGATCTGCCGAGATGAGGGTGTTCTGATGTGACACCACCTGACAATAAAGCAAACACGTAAAAGCATATGTAGTGGTCAAAGGGAAAGCACACAACTAAAAGAACTGATCCCATGAAATACACTATTCTATTGGTTTATGTATCAAACGAATGATAGGAAATAGCCAGGTGTAGAGATGGTAGAATGGATCAATGTCATAGAGAATTCTTTTAACAGTAGTTCAAGCCTTTTGTTTTACATCATTGATTGGGGTACTATTTTCATCTTTTCCTTTCCTAGTTTCTCCATCGTTCTCAACTTTTCCAAGAGCTATATTTACATTATCCTCTAAAATTTTAGGGAAATTTTAAAAAAGTTATGACACGTTTTAAGTTGTTGATGTTGTATATGGGAGGAGCACTAGATTGCAAGTGAATAAGCGATCATTAGAGTTGTAGTTTGGTAAAGGATGGTAGTTGGAATTGATACCAGGATGTTCTTAACCCAGTTTTTACTTCATTATTTGATGTAGATATCCAAATGCCAGAGCCGGTCATTTTTAATGTAATAACTTGTCTCATTTTAGAATATGTGTTCTTGGAGAGGGTGATGCAGGTAAGTAGAAAATAATTTAATGTAGTGACTTGTTTTTCTCCAATGGATCTCTTACAAACCCAACAGCCATATAGCATTCTTTTGTCCGAATGACCTGATGGCACTTTCTTAACTTTTCTTGCTGTGACTCTAGCAGTCTAGGGTCACACCACCTTCTCTCTCCTAGTCATGCTTTCAGTTGTAAGAGTGACAGTGTCAATAGTATAGTGAGCAATTGGCACACACTCTACTCTTTTCTAATATATGTATACATATATATATCTCAACTGCAAACTTTGGTAACATAACTGTTAAGGTGTGAACTATCTGCAGTGCCCTTAACGACTGATGGCTACACATGATCGTGTACTGACATCATGGTTAAAACCCTTCTTTGCAACATGTGGCCCCTTTCAATTTTATTGTAAAGGAGAGGGTTCAATGACTTTTTTCTTTTGGAATAGAAAGACTTGCCTTTCCATCTTAGAAAATTGAGAACTGGTTTTTTGCCTTTTTTCTTTTTTTGTCTTCAGCTCCTCGTCCTACTGGTTACTAACTCACACGTCCAGTTACTTCAGATTTATGGTGCTACCCCCTTTGCCTTTTTCATGGCTCTGACATTAATTTTTCCATAATCCCTTCTGTGAAGGAGGTTTCTCTCCACGCTCATCTAGCGAGGAAGGCACCGATCCTCCTTTCGGTGAACTTGGAGACAGAGGCCAAGGTGAAGCCTCGGTGCCCCTCCACACCAGTGAGCTGCAGAAGGGCTGCAGAGTCCTGTGAATCTTTGGCTCCCCTCCTGGCTCCCTCCAGACTTGGCATTGTCTGCACAGAGGAGCCCGGCTCGGTACAATCGAATTGTTGAAGTCTCTAGAAGCCGGCTGAAGGAGAAGACTGGCCAGAAAGGACATCAGCAAGCAGTGTGCTCCGAAAGTGGGTGGCAGAAACACTCAGAAGAAGAAAACCTTTCCGTTTCTCTTGTGTTCTCTTTATCTTCTCTCCCTTCCTTTTCCTTTCCTTAGATGGTACAAAGCCTGTCCAGCCCCCCCCCCCATGGTGGTTGTTTTTCTCCTCAGAGCCCCAGGACAGAGCTGTATCTCTTAGTTGTAGGTCAACCCATGGGGGTTCTTTTCCTGGAGTCCCACGGCAGTTTGTTCATATCGCTTTCGTTCACATTATTTCTGTCGTGTAATTTATCTGTTTAGACATATCTGTCTTCCTTGCAGACCCCCAACATTTCAAGACCATTTGGCGCCTAGTAGATACGTAAGGACTTGAGTGAATCAGTGAAGATCTTTTGTTGGAAAAGATCTAAATACAATACCTACTCAGCGCCCGAATGCAAGCACTTGAGAGAGAGTTTGGTGTCTGCTGAAGCAGGCTGTGGACCAGTTTAGGGGCTCAGTGCCAATGTGACCCAATAGATTTAGACAAAATGAACGAGATAATTAACTTCAATTTTACAATTCATGGAGAACAGGAGCAGGATATCTAGGTGTGAATCGGGACTTGATCATTCTTGTTGCATCTTTGGAAAACCCAGTCCTTTTTCTTTCTATCGATATTTGACTCATCCCAAGCAGCTGCCTTATTGGTATTTATGGGAAAATCAAATTGAAAAGAAAACCCAGAAAAGTATAACGGGTAGCCTTAGGGAATGTCTTAATAAAATAAAAGAACAAATTCGGAGTTAGAACAAAGATTGAATGTCAAATTTACTGGAAATTCCCTGTCTCCTTCCTCCTACACTCCCTATATCCCCAACTCCCTGTCCCTGACTCCCCAGAACATCTTTTGGATTTCTGGGCCCCTGGCCCAAATCCTCCCCATCAAGACTTATCTCCTCAGCCACCTCCTCAACCAGTTCCCTTAGGTCCCAGAACTCCAACTTCTCCGACGTTCTTTCAGGTGCCTGTTTTAACTTCTCTCACTGTTGAAGACTTACAGGGGGCGCTTAGGCCTGACCTCCAAGCAAGGGGCATCCAGGTTATTTGTGTAAATGTTGAAAACCAGGAAATAAATTTAGTAGAAACACCCAGGAAGGGCAAGAAGGTTCGTTTTGCTGTGTCTTACAACTCCTCCTACTTTCCAGGGCTTTGTAATCAGGCTCTGTCAGCTTCAGACATTCCTATGCAGTATCCACTGAGGATGTATCCTGGACCTCCGCTGCAGAGAATTCATGTCCCCTGGACAGCAGCTGATCTTTTAAATTATAAAACTCTCCTGCTTCCATTGTCAGAAGACCCTACTAAATTTAGAGAAGAATTAGAAAGAGTAGTGGCTATTCATAGCCCCACCCACCGAGACCTTGACTGGCTGCTAAGGGGCGTTCTTCCATCCCATGACTACACTGTAGTTATCAGACAGGCCAGACGGCCCCCTAGCAAAAACCCCCCTCATAGAGGAAATAGATGGCCAGACCCTCTCCCAGACCCTCCTGCAGATAACCAGGAAGTGGCACAGCTACGGGCTGATATTCAAGGTTTAATAGGAGCGATTCTAGAGGCGTTTCCTCCTAAAGTTAATCGGTCAAAAATTGAATTATGCACTCAGAACGAGGGGGAACAACATAAAGCTTTTGTTGAACGGTTTATTCAGACTTTCCAAAGACACACTGCATTGAATCTGTAAGCTTTAGAGCATAAGAATCTCCTAATTTCTGCTTTAGTTGGAAATTTTCTTCCTGATATAAAGAAACAAATTCAAAACCGTGTAGTTGTTTGGGCAGGACAACCATTAAGTGTAATAATGGTGGCTGCTACACAATTCTTTGAAAATTGTCAGCAAGAAAACAAACAAACAAAAAGAATTAAAGACAACTCTTCTTGCTTTGCAAATTGAATCTTTTGAAAAGCAAAAATTCAACCCTGAAAGTAAACTAAAGCCCACTCAGAGGGCTCCCTATTTGCCTTCCGACAATTGTAGGTATTGCAAGAAACGAGGGCATTGGAAAAGAGCATGTGCCGCTCTTAAGAGGAGGGAAAGTTTTGTGGGAGATTGGGATTTGGCCACCCTGAAATCTATCTCTTTACCTTGGTTGTTTTTTCTAGGGACATTTGACCTCCCCCACTAACTGCCTAAAGAATTTGACATGGTGGCTCCTTCCTGGAACAGATCTATCATGATGGCTGTAAAGATAATGTAGGGTAAATGTTACAATAGGAAAGGCACCAACAAGCCCCTCTTATCAGAAGTTCTGTCTCTCTGGCCACATTCTCTGGATGACCCTGCGAAGAGTTGCCAGACAATCATTTATATTTATAAGGGAAATCTCCATGTGTAAAGGTATCTCCCTCTCTGTTTGGAGAAGAGAGGGGGATGAGCTCATTTCTAGTGACTTATCAATGTAGAAGATGAGGCCTTGAGCTACATAATAAACCTTACTCTTGTTTACTGTACTTTAGTGGTAATCTCCTGTAACTGACTCCCCCCACCCCCAAAATCCTCCTTTGTCATTGGCTGAAAATGATATTTAAGACGAGAATTTCTGCTATTGTGTTGAGAAACGCAGTGTCCCTGCTTTCTCCCATGTATACATGTGATTAAACTTGGTATTATTTTCTCCTGCTAACCTGTCTTGTTGATTATTTGGCCAGCCAGAAGAACCTTAAGGGAAAGGGCAGAGGGAGATTCTCTCTCTTCCCCCGGCAGTTTAAAAAATGTTCCCGCTTGACCCCAGCACCACCAAAAGGCTCATTTTTCTCCACCTGAGGGACATTTCTCCCTCAAATGATAGGGTCAGCTGATCCTTAGTTGCACTCCTGAGCCTACAGTTAAACTTAAAATAGAGGATCGGAAACTGGATTTCTTAATTGACACTGGTGCGACATTCTCTACTATCCATTCAAAGATTTATCTCTACCTGTTACCTCTGATTCTATCAAGCTGTTAGAGTCTCTGGACAGCCTATTTCACTGCCCATATCTAAGCCCACTCCAATATATTTAGACCCCCTTAACACTCATCATGCTTTTTTAGTTTCTGACTGTTCACCAGCAAACCTTTTTGGCCGAGATTTGTTATGTAAATTCAATGTCACTATAAATTGTAATGAAAAAGATGTTTTTATCTCCTTGCCTTCTGACCAAGCCCCAAGTCTCCTACTTTCCATGATGGAAACTTGTCCTGATTTAAATCCTTCTGAGGAAGATGAGTCTTTAAAGAATGTCCCAACCAGTCTTTGGGCTACACATGCAAATGAGGTACGATTGTTGCTTAGTGCTGAGCCCGTGCATGTTACTTGGAAAAAAAATAAACCGTTTCCATCAGTAGCCCAATACCCGCTCTCCAGAGATGCCGAGCGAGGAATTCAACCCGTAATAGACTTCCTTTTGCAACAGGGTGTACTAGCTTTTACTTCCTTGCCCTGTAACACTCCAATCTTGCCAGTAAAAAAGGAAGGCAAATTTGACTCAGACGGGAACCAAATCTATAGATTTGTACAAGACCTCAGAGCCATAAACTCTTTTGTAATTCCTCGGCATCCTGTGGTCCCTAATCCAACTGTCATCCTGACCTCAATACCTGCTGATGCAGCCTGCTTTACAGTAGTTGACCTCTGCTCAGCTTTCTTTTCAATCCCATTACACCCTGATTCACAATTTCTTTTCACATTTACATTTAAAGGGAGACAATTAACATGGACTCGAATACCTCAGGGATATTGTGAGTCCCCCTCAATACTTTCCCAGGTCCTTAAAGCTGACTTGGATTCTGTAGTCTTTACTCAAAGCTCCACTCTTGTTCAATATGTTGATGACCTTTTACTCTGTAATCCAACTAAGCAGGGGGCTCTTACAGATTCTCTTATTCTCCTGAAAGCCCTAGCTGAACGAGGCCATAAAGCCTCCAGGTTTAAACTTCAGTGGGTGCAAATGACTGTTACCTACTTAGGGCATGAGATATCTCAAGGCATTCAAAAGCTAACCTCCAAAAGCCTTGAGTCAATTTTATCCATCCGTCTCCCCAAAACAAAGAAACAGCTACGTAAATTTCTAGGAGCTGCTGGTTACTGCTGCCAATGGATTCTTAATTTTGCAGCCCTTGCTAAACTTCTGTATTCTCTTCTCCCAGATATCACCCCAGAGCCTATTTCCTGGCCCTCAGAAGCATTAAACTCCTTTGAGGCCTTAAAAATAGCTTTGTCCATGCCTCTGGCTCTTGGCTTACCTAATTTTGACAAGCCTTTTCATCTATACTGTCATGAAAATAATGAAATTGCTATAGGCATTCTAAGGCAATCTTTTGCCTCTCAAATACATCCTATAGCATATTTCTCATGCCAACTAGACCCTGTGGCATCAGGCATGCCCCCATGCTTACGTGCGGTGGCTGCAGCTGCCACCCTGATTGATAAGGCCAGTACTCTTACATTAGGCTCTCCCATTCACCTCTATGTCCCACATTCTGTGTCAGCTATTTTGCAAGTTCATAGGACACAACACATCTCTACACGGTGACAGACCACCTATGAACAGGCTCTTTTAACTAACCCTTCCATCATCTTACATCGTTGCAACACTTTAAATCCAGCTACTTTACTGCCCCTTCCTGATGATGGAGAGCCCCACTCCATTCCACATGATTGCCTTGCAACTATAGAAATGGTCTCAAAGCCATGAGAGGATCTCTCAGACATCCCTTTAGACAATCCAGACTTACTTCTGTTTTGTGACGGCTCCTGTAAACGAAATTCCCGGGGAACCATAATAACTGGTTATGCCATAGTTTCCCCACATGAAACTCTTGAAGCTTATTCTTGGCCCACCATAAGATCAGCCCAAGCTGCTGAACTCATAGCTCTTACTAGGGCCTGCACATTAGCAAAAGAAAAACTGCCACTATTTACACAGACTCCAAATAGGCTTTTGGAGTCTGCCATGTTGTTGGCACAATTTGGAAATCCCGTAGATTCTTAACCTCTGCAAGAACTCCTATTGCTAATGGACACTTAATTACAGCCTTATTACAAGCTATTCACTTTCCTTCAAAAATTGCCATTGTTCATTGTTCAGCCCATACTAAGGAGACTGATGTCATATCTTTAGGGAATGACAGGGCTGACACAGCTGCTAAACATGCAGCTCACTATGGACCCCCTTATCCGTTTTCCACCCAATTTTTAAACCTGCCTTTATCCCTGACTGATGTTATTAACTATCAGACAAATGCCCCACAATCTGAAAAAGACAATTGGATACAAAAGGGTGCCAAACAGTTATCAGATGGATTATACATTGGACCAAATGGACTTCCAGTAGCTCCTTTTCTTTTGACTTTTTGGCTTGCACTTATCTCCCACCAAATGGGACATATGTGCAAACGGGGGATAGCTAAAGAACTAAAAAACAATTGGTTTTGCCCTGGCATCCGTAAAATTTCTGACCAAATCACCTCCCAGTGCACAACTTGCAAATCTTACCAAGTTTCTGGGAGAAATCGGTGTTATCCAGGAAGTCCTCCCAGGCCTACGCTGCCTTTTGCAGCACTCCAAATGGATTTTATGGACGTGCCCTCAGCTTTAGGTTACTCTCACTGTTTGGTTATTGTCTGTATGTTTAGTAGATGGACTGAATGCTATCCGACCAGACATGCAGATGCCACAACAGTGGTAAAGAAATTAATAACTGAAGTTATTCCTCGCTTTGGCATTCCTTTATAGATTGAACCAGACCAAGGAACTCATTTTACAGCAGAGATAAACCACTTGCTTGCAAAAACTCTGGGGTATTCATTAAAATTTCATACCCCATATCACCCTCAGTCATCAGGGCAAGTGGAACATAAAACTCTAGATATAAAAAGAACTCTAGGAAAAGTCTGTCAAGAAACTGGACTTAAATGGCCAGAATCTCTGCCCTTGGCCCTTATGAAGATTCAAAATACTCCAAACAAAAGGCATGGACTGACTCCTTTTGAAATAGTTTTTGGATGTCCGATGCCTACTGGCGTCTCTAAACCTTCAATTCCTGGATTAAATGAATATTATGGGAACTTAAGTGAACAATTTGATGCTATGACTAGTTATATACAAAAATTAACTAGTATACTTGAAGCATATCGTCAACAGGTAAAAGAGGCGTGGCCCCCACCTTCTGACAAGCCTTGCCATCCCTTTCGACCAGGAGACCGGGTGTACATCAAGGCCTTTAGAAGAAAACACGCACTGTAACCTCGCTGAGAAGGACTTTATGAAGTCTTACTGACGACCTGCACTGCCATCAAAATAAAAAAAAATATTCCTGGATCCATGCAAGCCACACCAAAATAGACCCAGAACGTCGCTCTCAAGACAGCTGAGAGATAATCCCCACAGGTGACCTTAAACTAAGGATTTCGAGGGCCAAAACCCAGACCCCAGAAGCAGCCGACATCACGAAGTAGACAGCTTTTCCCAAGATCACGGATCAAGAAAACCTTCTTTGACCCATTTCCTCCACCTTGCTTTAAAACTCAGGATATATATACACACTCACACACACAAACTATTAGTGGATATATATATACGTATATATATATATACAATGTATATATATATACATATATATATATATATATATTTTTTTGTGAGGAGATCAGCCCTGTGCTAACATCCGCCAATCCTCCTCTTTTTTTGCTGAGGAAGACGGCCCTGGGCTAACATCTGTGCTCATCTTCCTCCACTTTATATGGGACGCCGCCACAGCATGGCTTGCCAAGCAGTGCGTCCGTGCGTGCCCGGGATCCGAACCAGCGAACCCCGGGCCGCCGCAGTGGAGCGCACGCACTTAACCGCTTGCGCCACCGGGCCGGCCCCTATATATTTTTTTTAATCATTTATTAGAGAGCTGACTGGAGAGTGCTGGTCTCTACCTGTCCCTCTTCCCCTCTCTAAGTCTCTGCTATGGGCTCTTTTCCGATCTGTGTCTTGCTTTTACTAACCCTCTCCTTTTCAACAGGTCAGGCGGGCACAGACCAAACACCCCCTTATGCCAGTTTACCAAGCCCTAGCCACGCTAACTAATCAATCTGACTGTTGGTTATGTCAACAGCTAGATAGTGCAAAAGAACCTGAACTAGTCTTTGTTCCTGCTGATATGAACACCTGGTGGACTAAGTACGGAAAATGGATGAATAACAGAGTATGATATCCGCAGCAAGGGAAACCTCACTCTGCTTCATCTCCTGGTGAGTCACTTGGGCCCCAGAAAGACTACTTAAAAGGTCAAAGACTGTCCCTTGCCCAAGTACAAGCAATAAGTGAAAGTTTTTCCCTCTGCATTGAAAGTAAACATGGCGCTGGACCTTTCCTGGGTGACATACCGAGACAATATTGCAGTCAAACTCTGTGGTTTGATTCCGCAGGTGGCATCTTCAGAACTCTCAAGGGAATTGTAAGTGACTCTATCACTACTCCCTCTGGCACAAACATTTGCCAAATCACCAAGTGCTCTGGATGGCTTACGAGCCACCCGTGTGCAACTTGGGGTATAGCAGCTATCCACATGGTTAAGCTGCCCAATGCCACAGACTATATATGGGTGGATCAAAGATCTGGACTCACCTGGTCAGGTGAAAAGACCAGGCTTTATAGCTGCCAAAATCAGACTGCAGGCCTCCTCTACCAGCTGTTCTGCAATCTGTTCTGTTCTCGCAGACTGACAGGAGCTCATGGGAAATGGAGATGTTTAGGTAGTAACAGTGCAAGTGGCACAGATCATGAAATAGTCCAGATCCTGGGAACTACAGACTCAATTCTAACCTTGTCTTTAAACTACACTGGTCTTTTCATTTTATGCGGCAACAAAGTGTATAAAGGATTCCCACCTAATTGGTCAGGACAATGCAGACTTGGATACCTGGCTCCTTCTGTCACCAAACACTCCACCTTAAATGCCAGCCAAATTACAAACTTGGGTTCGTTTGTTCATAAGATTGTGCCACATAAACGTGTCAGTCGAGAAATCGTGGAAAATCCACTTGTATATCACAACTCCAAGTTCTTTTCAGCCTTGAGAGTCCTATTCCCCAGCTTTGGAGATTATGAGTTGGAAAAGGCAATCTTAAATCTCTTTATGGTAATGGAGCAAGAGTTCAACACCACCATGCAAACCTTGAACATACTCCAGTCAGAGATTAACAGCCTAGCATCTGTGGTGCTCCAAAATTGACGTGCTCTGGATGTACACACTGCCCAGCAAGGAGGAGCATGTGCAATCATTGGAGAAAAATGTTGCTTTTATGTGAATCAAACAGGTCAAGTAATATCTAACTTAAATCTATTAAAAGAGAAGATTGACATTTTTCATCAGATAAACGAAGCTCACACATTTTATTGGACTGACTTATTTCCAGGACTGGGGGACTGGTTTAATGGAGTGTGGGGAAATGTGCTCCGATTTGTTCTTTTCTGTTTGTTCATCCTCATTCTAATCTGCTTTCTTTTCTCTCTTTGCAGACTTCTTATCACTCGGATACTAACACGATTTCTCTCTCCACAGTTACCAGCTCAGCTTTTAATATGTGAAACTTTTAGGGAAGTTTCAGAGGAGGGAACTGTTGGTGCTCAGGGCAAGCTACCCCAGGAAGCACCACTCTGGTATGCGGATTATTTCAAGCTGAAGACAATAAGGACTCAGAGAACTCAGGAAGAATATTTGAGTTTCCCCTCCCAAACTGCCTAATGAATTTAAAACAAAAGATCTGTTTCAGGAAGGAGTTATTATCATGACTGCTATAAAGATAATGTAGGATAGAGGTTACAATAGAAAAGGCACCAACAAGCCCATCTTATTGGAAGTTCTGTCTCTCTGGCCACAGGCTCTGGATGGCCCTGCGAGGAGTTACCAGACAATCATTTACAAGGGAAGTCTCCATTTGTAAAGGTATCTCCCTCTCTGTATTGGGAAGAGGGGGGACGACCTCATTTCTAGAGACTTATCAATGTAGAAGGTGAGGACTTAAAACCGCATAATAAATCTTACTCTTGTTTACAGTGTTTTAGTGATAATCTCCTGTAACTAACACTCCCACCCCCAACATCCTCCTTGTCTTTGGTTGGGCATGGTATTTAAGACGAGAATCTGCTATTGTGTTGAGAAACGCAGTGTCCCTGCCTTCTCCCATGTATAAGTGTTATTAAACTTGGTATTATTTTCTCCTGCTACCCTGTCTTGTTAATTATTTGGCCAGTCATAAGAACCTTATGGAAAAGGGCAGAGGGAGATTCCCCCTCTTCCCCTGACAGTGGTGATGCAGGTGGGCTCTCAAGGTTACGCCTATATTGTGGAAGCAAGCAATCAAGTATTTAATGGAAGCATTTCTATGTAAAAGAGAGAAAAGCAAGGTTAATGGTTGGAGCAAGTTGTAAAGCAGTTTCTGAGTATAGGGGACAGCTAGTTAAGAAGAATTTTAGATGTCAGCATCAAAGCATCTTTTGCAGTTTAAAATGTCTCTGATGATGTCATCGGGTAATCTCTTAAGTTTATATCAAGTCCATGAGCTTCAGTTTGTAAGGCTTCAGGGAAAAGGGCAGGTTCAGTTTTCAGTGATTCCAAATGAAAATGATGGAAAAAATGAAAAACGTTAGTTTGGACACCTGTAGCCAGATATTTTAGGAGACTAGAAGAAATCAGGATCCAGTCCAGTCAACAGATATAAAACAAAAACCTTAACAGACAATTAACAAAACTAGGATCTAATATCCGCAAATGTACACTACAGTTTTTACTGAAATATAATTTTTCTTTCTAAGATCACCCTCATTTTTATCAAAGATAGACAAATTAAAACTAACTAGTTTGCAAAATAAGTCTAGTTCCAATAGTGTTGGCCCAATTATTTACATAAGTACAGCAAGAATAGCAATTGATCACATAGGCTCTTTTAAGTCTGCTTTGCTGGAACTTTTTATAAGGAATCTCAGATTGAACTTTAAAGGCCTCTCCAGGCCAGAAAAGCCAAGCCAAAGATTTTGTCATCAGACTTTGCCTGTAATACCTACAGATTTGGGTGAATTCCTCTGTTCCTAGGTTCCCCCAAAATATTTCGAGGTTCCTTGTGTTTGCCAGATAAGTGACATTCTTTATTTATCCTGGTAAGTGCTGCTTGGAACATAAGGTACCAGGCCAATATTTCCACGTGGCTTTATTCCATAAAGTCCAATCTTCATTCCTCAAAAGCTGTATGGTTATATCGCAAATATGATCTTCCAGTCACAGCCTTGGTAATATAACCAGTGTTTCCAATTATGTCCTGTTATAAGGAGAACAGATTCTTATTGAACTTATGCAAATAACTATATTGCCATGAAAACAACAATACTCACTTACTAAGAGTTTCCAAATTCGAGAGATCAGATCTAAGAAATAGAGAAATATTTCAATTTTACTTACAAAAATATCATTTACCAGATTGTTATAAGTCATTAGCTAGCTCAGGAGAAAAGAGAAAAAGTTTTCCTTAACTCTGAAAAATCAAAACATTAAAAATTCAGCAATACTTCAAATGAAAAATCATAAAAATTATAATCATCCTTATCAGTTCATTCAGTCCTGTGTAATCCATTCTTGATCCCAATCTTTCTGTTAGCAGCTTCATGAAGTTATCAGTCTTTCCATCAGGTTTCTGTAATTTCTTACCAAGGTCAGTTTTATGATCAGAAAGTTTGTCAGAAACCTGTACTCCAGTGTAAATGCCAGAGTCCTTTCCATGAATTTTTCTGAAGTTGAAATATTTTGCAAAAGCATTAGAGCAAAGAAATAAGTCTGTAAACAACAAGACCTCAAAATGGCAATTGACAGAGAAATTTGATTAATTTTGTGACACACAACACTTTAAAATAATAATAACCAGAATTATGACTGATAATCAGGACAGATCAGAATTTCAGTAATGTTATACAATTTTAAAACACCTATGTCGATAACATTTGCCCACATAATAGCACCTAAGCAGACTTATCATCACTTGTCTGACAATGCTTTCCATGTATTTTAACATACGGAATAAGCCTAATAAGTTTAGTATCTTTCCCCTGAGAGGAAGAGAGCAAATTTCTTTAAGAAGTTGCAGGGCCCTTTGAAAATTCTCAAAGAAAAAAAGTAAAAAAAACACTTTATTTAAGATATGAATTTTGGGGAGCTTGTCAAAAATAGAAAACGTTAAAGCAAAGAGAGCATTAACAGTCCAAAAACCTTAATAGAGAAACCTCAGTCTTTTGAACACAGGAAATTATTTTAACAGTTTTTTTTTTCTGTCTTTTAGGTAGACTTACCCAAAGGTAAAGAAAAATCTTTTATAACCTCTTTATCAAGTTCAAGAAAATTATCCTTTTAAGAGAAATAAGACCAAATTATAATTTTGTACCAGCTTCCTTCTGATATTAAAATTCATTTACTTAATTAAATTCATTTCAATCTGAGCAAACTTGACCATACAAAAACTCCTTTTCCAGAATTCCTCTTCCACAAACCTATAACTTTCTTTTTACATTCAGAATTTGTCCCATGTCTTTCTTTTCCCTCCTACTACTTGAAGACAAATTTATCTTTCTTAATCAAATAAAATATTTCCATTCTTTGTTCATTCTTTATACATCTTATTTTCCTTGTACACAGACATATTTTTTCTTAATATTTAGTAGCTTCAATCACATATACTAATTAGAAATTTTAACTCTTAGAAACCCCAATTTGTAAGTAAAAACTAAGTAAACCATTATAAACTTTCTTTTACATTAGTATATTGTGGCTTGGAAAATTTATAAACACTTCATAACTTCTAGAAATATGTTACTTTATAGTACAATCTTTTAATAAAACACATGTTTACCAATAGACCCAAAACACCTTTTAGTTTTCCTGTAATGAAAAGCCCAAAGTAGACAATCGTGAGTTTAGCAATCAATGTCTAATATCTTATCTTATTTGGAAATGATGATACTCAGTGAATTTTTATCACAAAATTTAGCAAAACTCTAAAGTTTTAAGTCACCAAAAAGATTTTGGAAGATGTAACCACCATAACACATAATTATTATTTAAAGTTCACCCAACATTCATCTTTTTCACAACTATTTAGTTACTTGTTCCCAATAATTATTTAGATTGTCTATAAGACTTCATAAGACATTAGATAAAATTAGCCATCATTTAAATTACTATTTTTGTTAACCAGTTCTGTAATAGAAATAACATCAGTTTTTTGTACAAAAGTTCATGTAAATTTCATCACCTCTTATACCTTTAAACATAGTTATCATTAAGATTTTTATCAATAGGTGTTGGTCTTCTAATTTTGGACAAGGGAAGCATTCCCAGTCAGACATTTTAAAACATACACAGGCAAAGTTGATGTAACCTCTTTATATAAAATTAGCTCAAACATTCCAACCTTTATAATCTTATCAACACTTACACTTTTACATGTTCTCAATTCAATTGTAACCTGAGTCAAGCTCTTAAGGCTATTTAAATTTTTCCCTTCCTTTTTCTGGCCCTTTTTTAGGTACCAATTAAACAATTGTGTGAGAGCTCTCAAAACATATTTTTTTTCCCCAATTTAGAAGTTTTCCCAATTCAAAGGATCTGTCGTCGGGCCATTGACGAGTAGGATCTTCATTTGTCTATTTATTCCAATAGTGACTCGATCCAATAAGCCTTTTTAAGGAAAGACCCGGTGGTAACTTTCCCATGCTTAGAATAAATCTTTACCATGGACGCAAGAGGCGTCCCTGGTGAGGGCGCAGATGATGTAGCCCCCATGATCCAAAGAATTCACTCCCAAAGATATTCAGAGAAAGTAAAGACCTTCGTTACACAGGCGGTAAGGATGGTGTAGTGAAAACGGTGTCTCCGGTCTCCTACAATAGTGTGGGACGCCTCCAGTCACAGAGCCGCTAATCTGTGACACCGGGCAGGCAATATTGGAATGGGATTTTTCCAGCACTAACAAGCAACTAAGGTTAAGACGACAAAAGCCCTTATGGACTAGGTCCTTTATGACAAACTCCCCTGAGAGCTTGGCACAGCCAGACAAAGAGACAGTTCAGAACCCCAGTCTACTCGACTGGCCACCAAGGGGCACCCCGGTAAATGCACCTTCCGTATGGTGGAGACCAAGGAGAATATTCTCACTGGTCACAAAGCCAAGTTTTCTCAGGACACAGAACAAGACAGAAGGAAAAACCTCATCCGGTTTTTTTCTTATGTGCACAATGACAGCTTTAGCCACGCCTTAGGTCTCTTTGAGTCAGAATAATACCTGGGGGGGGAGATGTCACGGGGTTGGGGACTGTGTGCTTTACAGAGTACCTCGTCATTGCATGGACATTTTCTTGCAGTTGGCGGGGGACCTCTGTCATCTACCCCGTTCCGTGACCCAACTTATCCTGTCACGGGAGTCTTCTGAAAGTGGCGAGTGCCCTAATGGCTCTTAACTGCTCGACCTGTGCCCACCAAATTTGCGACCTTTTTGGCTTCCAAGATGCCCTTGGCAATGGCCTTCACTTCATGTGCATATTAACCCACAGCAAAGTTTGTCTAAATAGACGCCAGTCTGGTGAGACCCGCAAACTCATCAGTCTGTGGGGCCGGCCCGGACATTAGGCTTATAGGGTCTATGCCTGCGTCCTACCCTATGGTATTTCCTTCTTATGACACACGATACAAAAGACAGAGACAAAAGAGAAAAACAGAGACAATCTCTGGGAGGAAAAGGGATCAAGATCAAAACCAAGAGTACTCTACCAAATTTACCAGTGTCACTAAAAGCACAAGAAACTAGTTTCCCAAATATTTGCTCCTGCTAATCTAAATTTTGAAAGAGAAAAAATTTCTCACCACCTCCTTCCACCGGACTCCACAGGTAGAGATTCCGGGAGGCTGACGTGGTAAGAAGTCTTACATTTTACCGGCTATCGTCAGGGGGTCCCGTATTTCATCCCCTGCAGTAATCTAGGGAGAAGGCATTTCTTCCAGCCAGAGAACGTAACTTGCCATGCAGTGTAGCCCCACGTTGGGTGCAAAAACTGTTGAGGGAGTGAGAGAATCTCCCTTTTCCCTTTTCTTAAGGTTCTCATCGCTGGCCAAATAGTTAACAAGACAGGTTAGCAGGAGAAAATAATACCAAGTTTAATAACATGTATACATGGGAGAAACTCAGAAATGAGCAACTCGTCCCTCTGTCTAAGCTGCCCGATTAAGTGTTGTAGCTAAAGAGGAGGAAGGTCTTGGGGGTGGGTAGTGGTCTAGGACCACAGAGGGCAAGAAGACAACTCACATGGAGATAGAAATGCAAATGTTTGCCTGACAACTCTTCCCAGGGTCATCTATAGATAATGTGGTCAGTGAGAGATACAGTTTTTGATAAAAGGGGCTTGGTGCCTTTCCTATTGTAACCTCTATCCTACGTTATCTTTACAACCATCATGATAATAACTCCTTCCTGAAACAGATTTTTTGTTTTAAATTCTTTAGGCAGTTTGGGAGGGGAAATTCAAATATACTTCCTGAGTTCTCTGAGTCCTTATTGTCTTCAGCTGGAAACAATACACACACCAGGGTGGTGCCTAATGGGGTAGCTTGCCCTGAGCACCATTACCTCCATTTATAAGGATGCCCCCTTTATATAGATTCTGTACAAAATTGCAAAGATCACGTTTTCCTTTTTAAAATTTATTTGTTTTAACTTTTAATAGTGAGAACTTTAGTGTTGGGTAAACTGCTGCACAATTACTGGAAATGCTGAGAGTCTTTTTGAAAAGTGTAGAAGTCTAAAGATAATGAAAAGTACATTTCTCCAATGTCAAGTCCCTTGATGATCTGATAGGCGTCTGTCTAGTTGTACCCGGAAGAGATGGAAGATTGAACACCAGCACAGCACACAAGGAAACAGGCTGCCAACTTGAGGACTTCCCATGGACCACAGAGTGCCTAGCAGACTCTTGGAGATTAAATCTGGGCTTTGTCCATGGGTTGTCCCTGAGAGGAAGATTTTGCTTAAATGACCAGAGAATAGACAACGTATTTTGTTGATAATAATTCTTACCATGTAAATTTCTTTATAAATCTCTGAATAAAATAAAAAAATTTAATCCTCATAGAAATCAACTCTTACTGACAAGCCCCACAGCCTTCTCTAGAGAGCTCAACAGAAAATGTCTCCACTGACTGTGACTTGCTCTTCTCTGAAAGCCAGCCAGCACTTCACTGATAGCCCTGGATAAGGAAGGCCAGATACAATTCTTTGAAGATATTTAGCTGAATTCAGAACCAAAAATCCTACCTCCAGTTGGCTCCTCTGTGAGAATGGATGGCCGGCCTTGTTTCACAGCCTGAGCTGTTGAGGTTTCATATGAGATAAATTGCTCTGTTCTCCAGGGATGGAAAAATTGGACTGTGACATAGATTCAGGGCTTAGATTTTGCAGGTAAAGATAGGGTCATAGAGGGGAATAAAGATTTCAGCAAATTGGTTTGTTGTTCTCTACAATGGAAATAATTTAAGAAGCAGATAGTCTCTCACTCAAACTTCTCTTCCCTGTTCTCTATCTGTCATATCACTGTAAAAATTCTCTCTATGAAAATTTCAGTTTTTTTCTTTGTAGTGTCTTTATTATCATCTTTATGAATTCTTTGACTTCACCACCTTCTTGGCACCACAACGTTAGCCATTGAGATATTATTATAGATTCAGTTTTGCAACTTCATCCCTTTATCTCTATTTCCTCTGCCATTTCATAGTTTTAGTTCCTATTGTATCTTATGCTTGAAAACACTTGAAGCTTACAGTGTGTATCAGTTCCTTATTTTCTCAAATTTTTATTATCTAAGTGCCCTCAACTATCACTTTTTTTTAGAAAAGAAGTGAAATACATAACAGAACAGTACACTGTAATAAATTGACCACTTATAAAATTAAGTTCAACCTGAAATCCCTCCCCACTTAACAGAGACCATATTTTATAATTCACAATACTTTAGTGTGGGCAGGGTCAGTTTATCAAGGATTTTGGATGTTTTAAACCACGTGAGATATATACAGTGTAAGGTAAAATCGTTAATCTTGCAGAAGTTGTAGAATTTCCTGATGCTTAGGGAAATTGGTGGTGGAGAACCTGAATCATATGAAAAGTAGTTGATTAATTAGTACCTGAGTTTGTTAATTTGGTAAGGATGATGATGAGACATACATGTTGAAAAGATAACTTTGCATATCAGAGTATTGTCAGAGGCCACTGGGAAAATTCACAATATTCTCAAATACTACAAAAAATGACCATTTTTTTCATAAAAGATGTCATACATGACGGCATCATATACTTCTGTCAGAAAACTTGCAATGAAGAAAATTAACACTTGAGTCATTTTAATTCTAACAATTTGTTCATGCTTACTAGTAGGTTAAAAAACTGTTTAGAAATAAAGTGATAAGTGATGTACTTGCTTAATTTTTAAATTTTTTTAGTAAAAAACTTTTTCATATTTTTAAAAAATATTTATTTGTATTTATTTTATGCTGAATTTATTCCTGGGCCAAAGACTTTTTTTTTTAATTAACTAACACCAATTCTTTTCAAGCTCTTTCAAAAAGTTGAAGAGGAGAAAATACCTCTAAAGTCATCCTATGGGATTAGCACTACCTTGATATCAAAGCCAAAGACACTAAGAGAAAAGAAAACTATAGGTCAATATCTTTGATGAATATTGATATAAAAATCCTCCATAAAATAGTAATAAACTAAATTCATCAGCATATTAAAAGGATTATACAGCATTTTTAAGTGGGATTTATTCCTGGAATACAAGGATGTTTCAATATATGAAAATGATTTAATGTAATAAACTACATTAACAGAATGAAGGAAGAAAACACATGATCATCTCAATGGATGCAGAAAAAGCATTTAACAAAACTCAACATGTTTTCATGCTAAAATCACTAAAAAAACACTCAGAGTAAAAGGAAACTACTTCAACATAATAAAAGCCATATATAGAAATCCACAGAGAACACCATATTCAAGGGTGAAAGACTGAAAGCTTTTTCTCTAAGATCAGGAACAAGACAAGAAGGCCCATTTTCACCACTTCTATTCAACATGGTATTAGAAGTTCTAGCCAAAGCAATTAGGCAAGAAAAAGAAAGAAATAGCATCCAAATTTGAAAAGAAGAAGTAATATTATATTTGTTTACAAAGAGTATCTTATATGTTGAAACCCCTAAAACTTCCACCAAAAATTTGTTAGAACTAGTAAATTCTGCAGAGTAGTGGGACACAAAATCAACATGCAAAAACTAGTTGTTCTTCTATACATTAATAATAAGTAATCTGAAAAAGAAATTTAAAAACTTTACATTTTTATTTACAATAGCAACAAAAGAGTAAAATACTTAAGAATCAACTTACTCAAAGAGGTAAAAATTCCAATGATGGTTTTGCAAAAATAGAAAAATCTATCCTAAAATTCATATGGACTCTCAAGGGACACTGAATAGCCAAAACAATCTAGAAATAGAAGAACAAAGTTAGAGAACTCACACTTCCTGATTTCAAAACTTACTATAAAGTAATCAAAACAGTGTGGTACTGGCATAAATACACACACTATACTAATGAAATAGCACAGAGAGCCCAGAAATAAAACTTTGCATATATGGTCCAATGATTTTTGACAAAGGTACAAAGATCATTCATTGGAGAAAAGATCAATTTTTCAACAAATGTTGTTGGGAAAACTGGATACCCACATGCAAAAGAATGAGGTTGGACCCTTACTTTACACTATATACAAAAATTAACTCAAAATGGATCAAAGATATAAATGTTAGAGTAGAAGCTATAAAATCCTTAGAAGAAAACACATGGTAAAACCTGTATGTCATTGGGTCCAAATGCCATTGCAAAAATGATTTCTTTAATATGACATCAAAGACATAAGTAACAAAAAAATAACAAATTGGACTTCATCAAAACGAAAAAGTTTTCTGTATCACAAGATACTATCAACAGAGTAAAAAGGCAAACCATGGAATGGTTGAAAATATTTGCAAATCACAAATCTGATAGGGGATTAATATCTAGAATAAATAAAGAACTTCTACAACTCAACAATAAAAAAAACCTCAATTTAAAAATGCACAAAATACTTGAATAGACATTTCTCCAAGGAAAATATAAAATGAACAGGAAACACAAGAAAAGATGCTCAACATCACTAAGTATCAAGAAAATGTGAAATAAAAGCACAATGAGCTACCTTTTCACACCCATTAGGAGAGTTACTATCACAAAATCAGAACATAACAAGTGTTGGCAAGGATGTTGAGAAATTGGAACCCTTGTGCTCTGAGTGTGAGAATATAAAACTGTGGAAAACAGTATGGCAGTTCCTTCAAAAATTGAAAATAACATTACTATATGATCTAGAATTTCCACTTATGGGTTCTGAAATAATAAAAAACATATTTATCGGCCTCTGCATCCAGTTCTTGGCACAGAGCTCCTAAAACCTTTGTAATTTCCCCAGTGATAAGAACACTAAGAGAATCTTTTGTTCTATTGAGGCAATTCTGGGTGGGCTCCTGGATGGCTCCTGGATGGGGGTTGGTCACCAGAAAGACCAAGCCCTGATTAGAAGCTTCGAATTTTTAGCCCTACCTCTTATCCTCCAGAGAAAGGAGAGGGGCTGGAAACTGAGTTAATAATTGATCATGCCTATGTGAGAGAGCCTCCATAAAAATCCCAATAGAAGGCGGTTCAGAGAGCTTCCAGGTTGGCAATGACAAGGACTGCTTGGAGAGTGGTGCACCTGGAGATGGCATGAAAGCTTTGTGTACTATCTCCATAGCTTTCCCTATGCACCACTTCCAACAGGCTCTTCTTGAATTATATCCTTTTATAATAAACTGGTGATCTAGTAAATGTTTCTCTGAGTTTTGTGAGCCACTTTAGCAAATTAATCAAACCCAAGGAGGAGGTTGTGGGAACCTCTGGTTTATAGCCAGTAAGTCAGAAGTACAGGTAACAACCTGGGCTTGTAACTGGCATCTGAAGTAAAGGTGAGGTTGGATGGGTACGCAGAATTATAGGACGGAGCCATCAACCTGTAGAATCTGATGTATCTCTGGGTTGTCAGCATCAAATTGAGTTGAATTATCTGGCAACCAGCTGGCATTACAAGAATTGCTTCTTGGAGGTGTAGGGGACCCTGTTATATGTGAAAAAGTGAATCTGAGAACACCATTTATGGGTATACACCCAAAAGAACTGAACGCAGAGGTATAAAGACATATATGTACACCCATGTTCTTAACAGCATTATTTAAAATAGCTGGAAGCTGGAATCAAGCCAGGTGTCCATCAGTGGATGAGCTGCCAAAAAAATGTGGTGTATACACATAGTGGAATACTATTCACCCTTAAAAAGGAAGGAATTCTGACACATGTTATGACATGGATGAACCATGAGGAATTTATGCTAAGTGAAATAAAGCCAGTCACAAAAAGAAAAATACTGTATGATTCCACTCATATAAGGTAATTAGAGTAGTCAAATTTATAGGAATAGAAAGGAGAATGGTGGTTCCTAGGGGCAAGAGGGAGGGATAACAGGGAGTTGTTGCTTAATGGGCACAAAGTTTCAGTGCAAGGTGAAAATAGTTCTGTGGATGTTTGGAGGTTATGGCTACACAATTATGTGAGGGTATTGAATGTCGCTGAACTGTACACTTAAAAACGGTTACAATTTTATGTTCTGCATATTTTATAACCATTAAAAAATTACTTATTTTCAACAAATGAACAAACACTAGCTACATGCAATAGCATGGATGAATATCACAACCATAATGCTGCATAAAAGAAATTATATTCAAAAGGCTATATATTTTATAATTCCATTTATATAAAATCCAAGAAAGAAACAAAACCGAGGTCTGGCTTCTAGTAATGGTGGAGTAGCCTGTTGAACTAACACTCTCACAGATAACAATGATAAAATCTGCACAAAATATTATATATATTTATACAGACTCGTGTGGCTATATGTAATACACATAAAATAAATGTGTACTTGTGTGTATGTATAAATCACTTCCAAAAGCAAGCAGAACTGAGAGGGAATCTTCCTTTAAATGATGGGAATTGCACCAGGAGATATTTGCAAGCTTGAATCTTTTGCCTCAAAGCATTCCAAAATCTGTACATGGCCTAGACAGGGGAAAAACTACAGTCTTACTTGTAATGTTAGAGGATGTATTTTTGGGCTGGCAGAGTAGCTGGAAAGTTAGGGGAGAAATTCTGGAAGGGAGGGAGACACAAAGAGGAAAATCGCAAAATATATATGTAAGTCTCTCCCCCACACACACCAAATTGGCAGATCTTTGAACAACACACATGCAGGGTAGGCCCCAGAAGGCCTAGTGTAAAAACAGAAGTTGGAAGATGAAAGAACTGACTGAGGATTTCAGCTATGCCCACTGTAAAGGAGATAGGATTGGAATTTCAGTCCAGCCAAGTTGATTCCCTGCTAGAAAAGTAACAACACTCTTCAAAGTAATACAACAGAATCCGGAGCCTCTATACCTATCTTTCATGATTTCCAGTACACAATTTAAAAGAATCATGAGATTTGAAGAAACAGGAAAATGTAATCCATATGTGACCAAAAGCAGGCAGTAGAAACTCTCTCCAATGTGTTGCAATTAGCAGTCAAGAATACGAAAGCAGCTATTATAAAGATGATCATGGTGGTAAAGAAAAATATTCCCATAATGAATGAACAGATGTGGGAACTCAGCAGAGAAGTGGAAATTACACAAAAGAACCAAATAGGAAGATGAAATAAAATAAATACATTTGAGTTTACAAGTAGATGAGAAACAGTAGAAAAAACATGGAGATACAGCAATAGAAATTTTCCAGTCTGAAGAAAAGAATGTAAAAATTTTGAAGAAAAACGAAGAGAGCCTTATGACCTGTGAGATGATTGAGTCCCCAGCAGAGAGGAGAAAGACAGAAAAATTAAAGGAGGCAGAAAGGCAAATCAATAAGTAATAGCATAAAACTTCCAAAATTTCTTGGAAAATCTAAAATTTTAGATCCAAGAAAGTCAGCAAACTCACAAAATAAAATATAAATTAAAAGCATACTTAGGTACATGATAGTCAAGCTACTAAAATCCAAAGATAAAAAGAAAATCTTGAAAGCAGTCAGGGAAATACATATATACAGGGGAAGACATTACATACAGGGAGAAATAAGGTGAATGATGGATAATATATTATCAAAAACAAAAGAGACAACTCAACAACAAAATGACATCTTTCAAGTGCAGAAAGAAAACCCAAAAGTCAACACAAGATTCTATATTTAGCAGAACTCACTTTCAAAAATGGAGCAGAAGCCACAACAAGATGCTGCACGCCTATTAGGTGCCTGAAATAAAAAATAAAATTGCAAATACCACATGAGGAGGTGGGTCAGGAGTAGGAGCAATTAGAACTGGGAATGCAACATGATAGTTGCATTCAGAAAACAGTTGAGCAGGTTCTTATAAAGCTAAACATATACTTATTATATGACTCAGATATCCCACTCCTAGGTATTTACTGAAGAAAATTGAAAACTAATGTTTAAACAAAAATCTTTGTGGGAATCTTTATAGCCATTTTATTCATAATTGCCAAAAGCTGGAAATAAGCTAAATGTCCTTCATCAGGTGAATGGAGAAAGAAACTGTGTTGCATTGGTACATTATAATACTACTTGGCAAGAAAAAGGATAAACTCTTTTTTTGTGTGTGTGTGAGAAAGATAAGCCCTGAGCTAACATCCATTGCCAATCCTCCTCCTTTTTTCCCCCCAAAGCCCCAATAGATAGATGTATGTCATAATTGCACACCCTTCTAGTTGCTGTATGTGGGACACTGCCTCAGCATGGCCAGAGAAGCGATGCGTCAGTGCGTGCCCTGGATCCGAACCTGGGCTGCCAGTAGGGGAGCGCATGCACTCAACCGCTAGGCCACGGGGCCAGCCCCAGGATAAACTCTTGATTCACACAACAACATGGATGAATCTTGGATGCATTTCTCTAAGTAAAGGAAGTCAGATTCAAAAGGCTGTATAGTATATGATTCCATTTATATGACTTTCTAGAAAAGGCAGAATTACAGGGATGGAAAATGATCAGTGGTTGCCAAGGGATGGAGTAGGGGAAGAGGTTGAATACAAAGGGATAGCATGAGAGAACTTTGGGGGTGAAAAACACAGCTCTGTATGGTACTGTGGGTATGGATGCATGACCGTAAAGTCAAAACCCATAGAACTGTACACCACAAAGAGTGAATTTTACTCTGCAAATTTTAAAAATCAATCAGGATGCTGGGGAACTCAGATGGAATGCAGTGACAAATGAATCTCACTGTATTACAAGCATGTGACCTAACCATACAGAAGGGGTGGGGATGAAAGGTCCTGACCTAAGTTACTTTGGAAGATAGTGATTTGACGGGATACTGTAGAACTAAAGTACTGGACACAAACACTGTACTCTAGGTGGTAAATTTGTTTTTCATAAGGGTATGGATTAGCAATTCTGAAACTAGTTGACACAGTAAATATATTGTAGCTAACTGGAGTTAAGTTTCTCACTGTTGGTGAAAGAAGTTACAAATAAACAAAAGGAGAATGCTAAAATAAACTCTGTGGTGCTGGATTGGAGTTCGAAGTATCAGTATGAATCCATGTCTCTTTTAATATATCTATCCAAATAGATAGATAGACTGATATATAGATGGATAGATCGATAGACAGATTTGTCTACCTGAGTTTATATTCATACATACATTTCCAAGCTCTGCTGAGAGGGTCCAGAAGCAGTGACACTCTAGTATTAATGAGCACACCTAGCTCCCAGATCTTGTTTTTTAAATATCATTCTCCAATAAAATAAAGCAGATTTTCTTGGAGAAATGGCTAATTCTAGGGCTGGAGATGAAAAATACAAGATGAGCCTGGATCATCTTGTAGTGCCAGAAAGTAGGAAAGTGCTTTCAAAAAAAAAGCACACAGAAAATGATGGGACATGTCAAAAGGAATCAATCTGAAAGACTTTCCAATGACTCAAGCTGGAAAACTCTGAGCAACAAAATAAATAATGGTAGCATTGGATAATTACTCAGAGAATAAAATAAATATCCACGAGGCTATACTGATATAAAAAAGATTAAACAAGAAAGGAAGGGAAGGAAGAAAGAAAAAAGGGGAAAAAAAAGAATGAGAGAATGAGAGAAAGAAAGGAAGAAGGAAGGGGGGGAGAAATCTTGCTCACAGAATTCCAAATAATAAAAGCGCTAGATAGCATGAAATAGAAAATTGCCACTTTAACACTACAGTAATAATTATTGTTGGAAAGAATGACTGATGAACGCAAAAACTGTGGATGAAACTTAAAGAAGAAACAGTACATTTGCAGAGTCTCAAAGCATTTCCTTTCCAAACACTTATTTCTCTTATTTCTTTTTATGATTTTATTTATTTATTTATTTTTCCCCCAAAGCCCCAGTAGATAGTTGTATGTCATAGCTGCATATCCTTCTAGTTGCTGTATGTGGGACACGGCCTCAGCATGGCTGGAGAAGTGGTGCATCGGTGTGCGCCAGGGATCCGAACCCAGGCCGCGAGCAGCGGAGCGCATGCACTTAACCGCTAAGCCACGGGGCCGGCCCCTCTTATTTCTTTAAAATACCTATGACTATTTAAAGCAAAAATTATAACACTGTATTGTGGGATTTATAACATAAGTAGATATGAAATTTATGACAGCAATAGCACAAAGGACAGACAGAGGTAAATGGAACTGTTCTGTAGCAAGGATTCCATATTTTACATTGATTAAACTGGTGCACTATTAAGTCTAGGTAGGATGTGATATCTTAAAGGTGCATATTGTAATCTGGACCACCCAGTAAGAATACAAAGGTGGGTCACTTAAATGTTAATAAAAGAATTAAACAGCATGCCATAAAACGTTTTTACAAGACTGTTCGCAGGAGATGACCTGCACGTCCCCAGGAGGAAGATGAGTGCACTTTGGGACCTCCACAGAGCAGAACGCCCTCAGCTGTGCCGAGGAGCAAATGCTGACACACACATGCTGAGAGAGACTCATCAACCTCGTGCTGAGGGAGGCAAGCTGGACAGAAAACAACACACATGGGATGATTTCAGCCAAGATGAACCTATGCTGAATAAACCAGAACAGGAGTTGCATCGGGGCAAGGAAAAAATAGCCTGGGAAGGAACAGGAAGGAGTTTTCTGGGGGTGATGGAAATATCCTATTCTTAAAGGGATGAAAGTTATATGGGCATGTTTATTTGCCAAAACTGTACGGTTGAGATTTGTGCCTTTCAGTGTGCATACATCTTACTCACCACACATGCACAAAGGCTTAAAAGAATAATAAAGTGAGGTGGGAATGGGATGGAGTGTGGATGAAACAAAAATAGCAGATGATTAGTAGTTGTTGAAACTGGGTGACGGGCCTACTGTGCTATTTTGTTTATTTTGTATATTGTTTAAATTGTTCTGTAATAAAACACTTGTATAAGAAGACAAACTTGACATACAGTGTTCGCTGGTAAGATATCAGTTACCTTTGGGGAGGAAATAGGGAGAAAGGGATTGTCGGGGCCTGAGTAAAGCTGGTGTTAGTTCTTGGTCACACAAGTGTGTTCACTTTTTAATAATTCTTTGTGATTTACGTGGATGACTTCTGCATATATTTCTGTACGCATGTTATATGTCAATAGTCATTTTAAATCCTGCATATTTGCACAAAGATACTAACTCAATATCTCAGAATAACAGCTGTGTTTTGTTTTGAAGTGGAACACATTCACTCATGACACCATTAGATGGATTTTAATACTCCCAAGTATCTATTAATGCCCTCATCCTTGCATGGACGCCTGGGTATTTCCATTTTTGCCTCAGTTTTGTAAGCGGCATGGATTTGAGATTTCATGATGTCATCTTTCTCCAGCAAGGTCCACCCCCACCACGATGCTCACCAAGGCCTCGAGACCTAGCACAGTGCCGTGTTCACAGCATGCACTCAAGACCTGTGGGACTGGGTTGGAGGGAACAAAATGAGGAGCACACGATGTTCGTAACTTAAGTCTAGGTGTCATATTGTGACTTAGGAAATTGGTATAGTTTTTCGATAGATTTGCTATGCCTTCTAGATTTTCCTATTTAAAACAATGGGAAATAGGGTCTCAGAGTTCTTTCTCCGAGAAAGTCTGACATTTCAGGCACAGATTACTGACAATTATTAATGGCATATGACTTTCCCACCTCATCTTAGTGTTAAGTTTTTAATTCCTTACCTTGGAAATGACCTAACTTTGCTTCTTCCAAATCTTGTAGTAATACTGGTGCCCCAGAAAGTCAGGCCACGGATATTCTGCTGTTGTGCGTTCTCCCTGGAAAGAAGTGGAGCTGTGCATCCACCAGTCTAAGAAGCGTGTGGTGCTGTAGTATTTGGAGTCAATCAGAAAAGCTAAATGGAAAAACGACTTCAGAGAATTATCACCATAACCCTCCACAGCACCAAATTATTTTGCTTAATTATTTTGTGATTCTGCGGGTATATTTAAACAGGAATATTAAAACTAGTTCCCAAGGAGCCAGCCCTATACTAGAGCAGAAATTGCATATTACCTTCCTGCACAAACTTGCCTAACACTGTGGGAAGGACCAATGGGAAGTTTCGGTGTTGTTGCCTATGTTAACGAGGCCAAGAGGTCCACACTCGGATAAGAAAGTCCAGTGAACCAGCCTATGTGCAGCGTGGAAATAGGGGCATGCATGTGTTCCCCTGAAGTGGCTTAGGGGTCACTTACCAGTGCACCTGAGTTTCCTGTCTGTATAATGCAGGTATTGGGGCTGTCCAATGTGATGTTTTCTCCTTTTTATGACATGGCTCAGGGCAGTCCTTCTAAGACTCCTGACCAAGGTATGGGCCCTTCAGGCAGATTGGGTCCAAAGGGAGGATCTCTGCAGCGACCCTGACCACGGGTTCCAGAGGGAGGATCATGGCAGCTTGGAGAGATAGGGGGGATGGTAGGACAGGTGGCATTGAAAAGGCAAATTCCAGGATCCCAGGCACCCGATATTTCCATTTTAGATATTGAATTTACATTTCAAATACTGGCCAGGGGGCTTCCACCAGGGCTGCAGGCAACCTCAGCAATAGCCAGGCTGGTGAGCCCCACCCCTACCTGAGTCCCGGCCTCAAGGGATGCAGCCCAACCACACTGCGCATACTCTGGGGGGGTGGGCAGGTCATGGAGATTGGGCGTGGTATACAGAACAGGTGGGGAAGAGGGTGGGATGGAGAAGCAGAGGGGTGGGGCCCAGGGGCCGAAGGACAAGGCAAGAGTTGGGGCCACGAGCTGTGCATGCAGGGAGCTTTTCTCTCTTAACCGCTCCCAGCTGGCAACCTGTAGGGCTGCAGGACTAGAACGCCCAGGATGCTCTGGGCACAGGGCGGTGCCTGGCCCTGGGGGGAGGAGCAGGGCGGTGTGAGCTTGGCCGAGGGCCAAACCATTGACTCAGGACTCAGGTCCTGCACCCGCTCCATGTGGACTGATTCCCAGAGGGATGTGACGAGACGAAAGGTACCAGGGAGTTAGGAGGGTGTGGCGGCTGCATGGGAAGCCGCGGGCCTGCAGCGTGCAACTGCTTTTGTCCAAAATTGAAGCCCAAACTGGCGCCTCTTCCCCACCGCCTCCCTTCTTTGCTTGATTCCTCCTCCTCCCTGTGTACCTGTGGGTCCTTCCACAGCCTCCTACCTAATCCAGGGCCAGGTGTTTCTCTAAACTGCTTATGGGAACTGGTTAGACATTCCAGAAACTTTCCACTTTGCCTGCTGCCCTCTGCCTTCTCCAGCCAAAGTGCCATCATTTCATCAGCTTTTGGGAGAAATTCACCCTTGTGGTCCCTCTTGGATGCACAACTTTGGAGTTTTGCAAAGTGGTAACATTGGCTGTTGCTTGCCTTTTTCACAGATGTGGAAGTTAAAGCATCCGTGAGGTTAATCATTGGTTTCCCCAGGATCTGCTAAGGGCAGAGGAGAACAACACAATTCCCAGGCAAGTATCTAGTAGGCCGTTTTCACTAACCTATTCCAGTGCAGAGGCCTCCAAAACAGCATCGTTAGGATGAGAATAGCTTAAGCATTTTGCCCTTCAGATTGATCACCTAATCTCAGCTCAGGCCTGAGTGGCCAGTCTCTCAGGGACATAAGTGATGACTCTGATCCCTCAGGAAGAGACCGGTGGTCCGGCTTTGGGAGAGGCATGTTCATGGTAGACAACACCTGGGCAGCATTTGAAACCCGTCAGCTTTAACATCTCTGCTTTGGATTCCGGCAAGGTTCCAGGATAAACATGCCCAGGGATAGTCAGATGTAACGTATTCTTTAAAAATTGATTACAGCAGTGAAAGGAACAGAGCATAAAATATCCTGATTATTTGCAAAAGATGAAATGCAAGCAAGACCTTCTTGTTAATTTTTTAATGCTCATTCTCTTGGCTGTATTGTACGCTTGAATGCATAAAAAAAATTTAAATTGAAAAGTTATCTTTTCCTGAGATTGGTAAATTAACTTAAAAGTCTTATTGAAACCTGTGGAGGAATGGTTAGCAGCTTTCACGATTTATGTCCTCCCTAAAACTTTGGGTGTTGATCTCCATGAAAAAAAGTCCTTGTTTATATTACACATCCGAATAGGTTACATTTCCAATTCCTGAATGTGGGGTATTATCAAAACAACTGAATAAGCTGGTCATGGAAACTGGACCCTGTCACTATGTGAAGAATTTGCCTCGCTGTGAATTAATGACACGAATTCTTTAACATTTTTTTAAAGAATGGATGAGAAACTCTGCAGTATCTCTGAATGTGGCAAGACAGGGAATTCTCGTTGGACCACATCCTCGGGTTCTTCTCTCATGTTCAATAGACCCGGGTGATAGTCTGTGTTGTCAGGTGCAACGCCACCCCCCAGCCCCCAGTGTTCCACCCTACTCTGGCCTGTGACCTCTTCAGGGTGTTCTGATGACACTCCTCCACAAGGGTTGAAAGGAGACATTGTAACATGAGGATATTCATCATCTTGAAACAAAGATTAATGGAGAGGAAAGTCTCGGGGTCTGTGTGCTCCGATGCAACTGCTGTTGGGGTGTGGCTGCAGTGACCATTATGCTCCCAGCAGTCCCCACAATGGCTGTCTCAGAAGTTTGATCTCCTGGTGCAACCACAGAAGCTGTTGACAGAGCTTGAGCGCTCGTGGTTCAGTGTCTTCCGTCAGATTTTGTGGCTCTGACCCTCCTCTGCTCACCCCCTTCCCATTCCAACCTGCTGCATTGTTTGCTTTGTAGTTGTTTCCTAGGAGCCACTGTGTGTAACTGGATTTCACAGTGTCTTTAGGGACCCACTCTCACTACACGAGTCACTGTACAACAACGACTTATCCTGGTGTAGCCCGTGTTCATCGTCTCCAGTGGAGCTGTGAAGAACCCTGCTTTCTTGGAGCTCCTCTCATTCTCATGCTGCTGGGGTTGCTTACGAAGTTGAGCATCCCGTCTTTGGTCTCATTAACATTATTCTTTTCATCGATTATTTTGAAGTCGGATATGACTTTGTTAATAATGTGGACACTGGCTGTCACAGGCACTTTTATGTATCTTCCCCAACAGCTCTGTGAAGTAGACCTGTGATCCACACATTACAGGGGGGACAATGAAGCTCAGAGAGATGGAGTAGCTTCCTTCACTTCACAGTTTCTTGGTACATTTTGTGTCTCCACCTGGAGCTCCGCCTCTCAGGTGTGTGCACTTAGCTGGTGTTCCACTTTATGCCTCTCTGCCAGCCTCCCCAAAGGCACACGCTCCATCCTGAGTCCATTGTCTGCTTGATGGCAGTCACCCTGCACAAACAGGCTCCGGGCAGGGAGTGGACTAGCGGGCATGGTCCTCCGGCTTACCCTGGGCAGATTCTAGGTTCATGGCGAGAGCTGGAGCAGTGGAAGATACTGACAGTCACTCACCTGGAAGGTTTCTTATGGAGAAATACTCCACTGACTTTTTGCAGGTGTCATGTCTTCTTTGTCTTCATTGCTCCTCTGGGCTTTCTGCTACAGTCCATGCTGTGCAGTAACATAGAGAACAGAGACTGGTGAACATCATACTGTTGCCCTGCACCAAATGGTCACATCACTCATTTTTCTAATTATGAAACAAGTACACACTGTAAAAAAAGTCAAATTGCACTGATCTATGTAGAGTAAAGTGAAACATTCCCCTTTCATCCCCTTCCCTGAAAACTCACTCTTCTACTCAGAAGGAACTATTGTTAAGAGGTTGTGACTTATTCTTCTGGAAATTTCCTATGAATTTGTAAATACAGAAAGTTTTTTTTAAACATAAATTACATAACTACATCGTTTTTCAATTTGTTGTTTCCCAAACCTTATATCATAGACCTCTCTCCTTATCAGTGCACATCATTCTAACTTACCTTTTTAGAAGTTTTAGAGGTATTCCAAAGAATAGGCATACCATGATCTGTTTATATCTTCTTTGATAGCAAAGGGATTACATCCAGTTTCACTATTATACATAATGCTGCTATAAGATCCTTGTGTGGAATTTATTACACTGCTTTCAACTGCTCGATTTGCTTTGTTTCCTTTTAGTCAGAGACTATGATATATTTGTAACAATTTTATGGTAATTATTTTATAGGGAAATTAATTTTATCACTGAATAAAGACATGTATGGGGAAGCTGCACTTCAAGGTCATCCATCTCAGTATTCTGGAGAAAAATCATGAAACTTAGAAGGTATTATGGTTGCTCCATCACATTCTAACAAGTCATGTTAACAATTTAAAGTTGAATCTTTGAATAGCCTCTACTCTTTCTGTTCAAATGAAGGATGACTTTTTCTTGTCTTGAAAACTTCTGACTCCAGGGGCTCTCAGTTGTGCTTCAGAGAGTGTAAGATATTGTTGTTGTATTTATTTCTCTTCAGCTATAGGCTGCGTCTTCTAAAGATCATAGAATTGAACATGGTCCAATCGATGTATATGATTTGGTTCAAAAATTCAAAGTAATGAACCCAAGATAGGAATCTATAACTTTGGTTCTTAATAAAGAATTTCCTTTGATATCCTTAAGTCCCTGTCATTACTTGTAAAAACTCATCTATGGGTGAAGAGATGTGGTTCTGCTGGCAATGTCTGGCTTGAACATCCATAGTTGATCCTGCCACATCTGTAGGCAGATTAGACTTGACCTCTTGATGACCTCTGCCCTTGGTCTTTGAGCTGGGAAAAATAAGAATTTAAAAAAGTTGCAGTTATTAGCACTCAATGCCAGAAACGACCATTAAAGAGTGAGTTTGGTTTGGTAAACCAAAGGGAGTATAAGCAGAACAAAGTCTTTAATATTTATAAAATTTCAAAAAATTCTAATTTTTAAAAATATAACTCTAGTTTTGCCACAGTGCGAACTGTGTATATATGAATGAAGTATCCCTCTGTCCATTTCTTAAGTTGTTTCCATTGATTTGATGGATTTATCTTCGAACCCGGATTCCAAGTGTGAAAGAACATCTTGGTCCTTCAAAGAAAAGAAACCATTGAAATTTAATTTTCTTTTAGCTCGGCATCCCACAGGTTTGAGGAATAAATGATCACGTAATGATACAATGATTTTGAAATCTAATTCTTAATTAGGGGGGTGTAAGGGATGATTGAATGGTGGTTCATCCCCATGGTCAGGGGTATTGTACACATGGACGTGTAAACACGATTCAGGAAGCTGCTTCAGCTCCGTGAGATCCCTAAGAACCACAGTGCAGGAGGATCTAGGTACACAGCCATCTGCCTCGATCTCCTGGGTTACATGTAGATCCAGGGGTCTTGACAGTGGCTTCAGAGCAGCTAACTTTTATCTATTTCTCCCCTTCCTTAGCTCCAGTTTATCTCAAACAGTCCTGACTACCATATTTTAAAGTAAGACCAATTGTAGTTATCTACATGAGTTTCTTGTTCATTATTGCAGAGTAATAATCAAGGATACCATTATATATCATTTAATTGACCTTATTAAATTTGTTGTACCTTATAATTGATTAGAACCCTGCGTTTAGTTCGGCGTTTGATATTTACCAATCGTGTTAATCTGCTTACAACTGCTATGTGCCTCATTCCTCTTAGAAGTGTATCTTTGGCCCATCACAAGATTTTAATGGCTCAAATCATCATAAATTAAGATAATGTACTGTCTTTTGGATGATAGGGAGGCATATGGGTCCATTTTGGAAATATGCCCATCTGTCTTTGCTCCCCATGGGAAGTTTCTGGTCACTAGGTCTCCAGGTGGCTTGCACAAGCCCTAGGTCTGTAATAGCTTGGTGTCTCTCCTTCTACTTGGGGTAGAAATAAAAGAGATTAGAGAGACTTATTAAAGTTTTGGTTGCATGAAGTCTTCTATGAAGACCATCCATGCATATTGTTCTGGATAGCTCTCTGTTCCTAAGACTACTAGTTATTTTAAGGGCTTGTCAGGAACTGTGAAAGGTCTGATATTTTACCTTACCTGCAAGCTAATAAGTTAGCCTACAATGGTTTAGCAGATGCTGACAAAAGACACGAGACCCATGGGTCAGAGACAAAGGACTCAATGACACAGCAATAGCAGTGGCCAGAGTATCATCATCTGCACCGGCTCACTAAATCTCACTTCCTACAGGGTGATACACAGTGGGCCAGGTGACATGCAGAGTGTTGCAAGATCTCAGAGCCTAAGGAACTCAAATCTTTGATAACGGGCAGGATGTCTGCTAACCTTTGCCCTGGGTGGTTGTTATTTTTATTATACTGGGCAGTAAGCAAGCCTGCCCTTTGTTCCAGAGGAGGTCACTATTTCTATCTTCCAAGGCTGACAGCTCTACACACATCCTTGAAAAGATAACCTGGTCTTACTGACTTTCAAAGATAAGCTTGAATGAGACTTGATCATCATTCAATTCTTCTGTTTCCTTTATTGAGATTGTGCAAATATGATCTTTTCTCTGTAAAGTTCATTAACTTTATTCATACATAAGGGATGCTGTTGGTTTTATTTATTAAGTTGAAATTGTCTTATTAGAGCAAATGATGAAACTGTTATGGGTTGGATCTGAAAGTATGATTTCCAGGAAAAATGTGAAAGAAGATTAGTGCGCACAGAACTTTGCCACAAGGAGCTGATAGCAACTTAAAAGATTTTAATTTGAGTACTGTTTTATACAACTTTCTTCCATTTACTTCATCCTCTCTGCTTCCTTTAACTCGCATATGGGAATGGGGCACTTTCAGGGATTCACTGAACTCATTTACAATATTCAAATGGTTTTGTCTGTTGTGGTTTTTTTTATTGAGGTAAAGTTGACATACAACATTATATCACTTTCATGGGTACAACGTAATGATTCAATGTTTGAGTATATATTGAAATGATCACCACAATAAGTCCAGTTAACATCCATCTATACATAGTTACAAATATTTTTCTCTTGTCATGAGGACATGGCATATTTCAAGGTGCAGAATAATCAACGATGGTGTCATACTTTTCTATATACAGCTTGATGAATTTGGACATAAGTATACACCCTTGAGACTGTCATCACCATCAAGACCACAAACATATCATCACTTTCCAAAGTTTTCTCTCACCTCCTTTATTACTATCATTCTGTGGTAAGAACTCTTAGTATCTACTCAAGTAGCAAATGTGACGTATGCAATAGAGTTTTGTTAGCTGAAGGCACTACGCCATATCCTACATGTCCAGAACTCATTTATCTTGATAACTGAAACTTTGTATCCTTTGATAATCAGCTCCCCATTTCCCCATCCCTCCAGCCCCTGGCAACCACCATTCTAACCTCTGCTTGTATGAGTTTGACAATTTTACATTCCACATATAAGTATTTGCTTTTCTCTGTCTGCCTTATTTCACTTAGCATAATATCTTCTAGGTCCCTCGTGTTGTCAAAAATGGCAGGAATTCCTTCTTTTTTCAAGGTTGACAAATATTCCATTTCTTTATCCATTCATCCATCAATGACGTTTAGGTTACTTCCATATCTTCGCTATTGTGAATTAGCTGCAATGAACATTAGAGTACAGGTATCTCTTTGAGACCTTGATTTTAATTCCTGTGGGTATACACCAGAAGTAGGATTGCTGGATCATATGCTAGTTTTCTTTTTTGGAGGAACCTCCATACTGTTTTCCATAATGGCTGTACTAGTTTACATTCCCACAAGGGTTCCTTTTCTCCACATCTTCACCAATATTTGTCATCTTTAGTTTTTTTGATAATCGCCATCTTAACAAGTGTGAAGTGATACATCATTGCGGTTTTGATTTGCATTCCCTGATGATTAACGATGCCAAACACCTTTTCATACACCTATTGGCCACTTGTATGTCTTCATTGGAAAAAGTCTATTGTGGTCTCTTGCCCATATTTTAAATTGATTTGTCTTTTTGTTATTGAGCCAACAGCAAAAAAGGAGAACAAAATTTCCAGGCGTTATGGGTGCTTCCCAGTTGATGCAGACGGTTTTGTGTTTACAGTGGTACCAAAAGGTCATGTTTCATGCTTTTTCTTCAGCTTGTTATAAGACCAGCAGTAGCTGCGGCATGGCATATAATCGGGATCTTCTGGGTTTGGAGGTTTACAAAATAAATGAGTGGTAAGGAATTTTTTATATTTCCAAGAAAATTATTGTGATCGTAGTCCATGGAATCCAAGATTAGATAGGTGTAGGAGGAAATTAAGGTGAGGATTGGTGATCTGGCATTACTTCTGATCTTGAGGGACAGGTATCTACTGTATGAGTGTTTGAATAAAAATATTAGAGATCAGGAATTTGTGGTGGGTGAATATGTTTTCTGAATTATTTACTTTTGAACATAACCACTAGGATTATGTGAACATCTGGGAGATTGGAGGAAGTCGTTAACAGGGGGTGGTTGATAATATCACTATTGATTTAACCTCTATGAACACCATATGGTCAATGGATTAAGCAAATGAGTAGACAGAAAACACAGAAATGGTGAGATTTGGGTTTTAGTAAGGACTGGGGACTGACTGTCTTGAGTGGGAGTGCCAGGACTTGTGCAGTTGAGAGTGACAAGGACAAGAAGAGAATAGAATCACACTCAAACAAGGAGAGGATGTTAACAGGATGGAGGGGGAGAAATGATCTGGAGTAGCCTTGAATTTTGACCTTGAGCTTTCTGTTCTTGATGCAAATCTGCCTGATGACATCCCAGGACACAGGTCAGATCTATCCCCAGAGGATAGAGGGGGGGTGGAAGTACAAAACAGCCAGGATAATTGTCCTAAAAAGGCAGGCTTCTTTTATCATTTGACCCACTTTCATGATTGGTTTTTGTAGGATAAGAGGAAAAGAAGGATGATAAGAAGGATGACAGTCACGTGTTCGCAGAGGAAGCAGCATAACTGTGAAAACCAGTCCAAACCAAAGCCTGGTTTAAACATCTCCATCCCTTTGAGGATGTCCAGTGACATATTCAAGAGGACGGTGACTAGAATCCCATCACATCCTGGCAATGACGGGTCTCTGGGAGGATTCCTTGGACCAGCCGCACCAAATCTGCTGGGCCGAGAGACCGCAAGGACTCCAGGCCTGCAACAGTGCAGGACAACTTGTAAGTCCTTTCAATCTGGCCAAAGCATTGCAAAAACTTGCACCTAGTCACACAGGTGAATCCCTGCCAGGTGTGCTCGCAGGTGGTCTGCATTCCAGGTCCCTTGAGCACTCCTGCTGGCCTTCAGATTTGGCAGAGATGATTCCAGGAGCTGATATGGGCATTCCACAGCTCGACTGCCAACAATTTCTGACGACTGAGGAAGGTATCAGGAAGGAGGAAAGGGCAGTGAAGAGCACAGGAGCGATACTGGTGATAGCACTGATGGCGGACAGACTTGCTAGTGAGGCAGAGAAAGTGAGGGGCCAAGAAGGCCGTCCTGACAGCAGATGAAATGGAGCAGGCACCTCAGTGAGGTCTCATGGCTGCATCCCTAATGTTCCTTGCTTTGAGCTCTTGAACTTTTAAAATATACCAATACTTTTCTTTTATTAAACTCTCTTGCGTGACATAGAAAATATAGATAGCGGTTTCTTTCTGAGGTGAGAGGTTGAGTTTCAGGTGAGGAGAGAAAGATCTTCCTTTTTCATGCTATTTTCTCATTTTCCTTTACTATTTACAATATTTATTTGTACTTTAAAGTCAGCAGCCAGTTATCAACGTCACGGGATGATTCAGCTTTTCCCATCACAGTCACAGTAAAACCTACATAAAGTGGATTATTCTTTTTGTGTAATATTCCAATAGACTCCAAAATATTATTTCAAATCACTTTTGTGTCTATGTTCTCAAATTAGATATTTACTTCTAGGTCTCCATTTTTCTGTTCTCTGTTGCATGCCAATTCAGAGTTGCATCTAAGGAAATACCAGATATTCCACAGTTTTTTAGATCCATATGTGTTGGAAACGTGATTCATGGAAATGGACATGGCAGTTAGGGGATCGTGCTATTATCGAAAGAGAACTTTTCAGCATCAGTAATGCTGAAATAAACCACTGCTTGTTGGGATTTAATTGTCTATTTGAGGGATCAAGCATTCACTGTTGGCACTTCTCTTTCTCTTTGGAGGGAAAGTACGGCCTTCCCAGTATTTCCATTACCAAATCACTTTCCTGGGTGGCTGTGCCATGTCAGGAAGGTCTTGAGATGACGGGAACCAGGGTTCATCCTCAACTTCTGGCTGTTCTGACAAGGCTTCCCTGGCAGAGTGTAGCCTGTGTGTCTGGGTGACACTTGCAGCCATCAGAAAGGAGGGGATACCTCACAAGTGCCAAGCGATTCATCTGTCCCTTGTCTTACAGGGTGTTCCCAAGTGATGAGGTTCAAAATGCCACTTGGTAACCATTTGAAATCTCATAGTCATGGGGTGGGTTCTCTGTGTGAGCTCAGAGCAGTGTCTGTTCACCACCAGATGGAAAGCATTTCAGTATTTTAATTGGTAAGGCTGTGTTCATGCACGTTCATGGACCACCAGTTCAGTGGCATTCTCTGCTGGAGCCCCAACACCCCTGTCATACCTCATCTTTCAAAGCTCCAAACAGTCTTCACACCCAGGAGGTTGTGGTAATGTAACCACAGCACAGGATTGGGGGAAAAAAAACAACCACCCAGGGGTGACATAGTTTAAGGGCTCGGGCCCAATTGCCCCATTTGGACGAGTTGGTAACACCAACACTTAGTGTGTAAACTGGAGGATTGTCCAAGATCATGGACTTAAGAACGACACGGGCTCAGATGTCACCTTGGACAGCAAGGGACAGTGTGGGGTCACTCACTGGCCAGGATTATGGTCCCTTATACTGTCAAAGTAGAGCTCACCGGGGATCCTCTGGCCAAGCCAGAGAGGAGGCTTGGGACCTTCTAGGGAATTTCTGCCCTAAAGGGAATGGCTTAAGGAAGGCAGGGGTGCTGAAAATCCTAGTTCACAGGGAGCAGTCATGTTTATGGAACGAGGCCCAGCAGTAGCCTTAAAAGCTGCATCACAAATCTTTCCACCTGGATACAAAACAAGCAGGAAAAGGAATTCAGAGTCTTGGACAAGGATCACAGCAGGATTCAAATCCAGGTCAGGGGTGAACAGGGAGCCCCTAGAGGGGCCTCAGGAGCGAGGTCCTTCCTGCCTTTAGTCCATTTGCAAATGAGCTTCCTTGGGCCTTGTCCTCTCCAAGTGCACGTTTTGATCTTTTTACATTGTTTTCCCCACTTAGAGCTGATGCAATTCCAGAGATTGAACTAGAAAACTACAAGTTCCTAAAATTTAGTCAAAAGAAATCTCAACAAGAGAAGCAGAAAATGTTCCCTGTTCCTCAAGAATGTAGAAAGGCAGCCCCTGCCTGTGGCACGACATGGTCCTGGGTAGTGCTGTTTTAAAGACACCCACATTTCAGTGGTTGTTGCTCTGCCTGTGAAAGTACCTTCAACATTTAAATCCCAAGAGAAAGGGCGGGGTGACACGTCTGCTCCTGGAGGAGTTGAATGATACTGAAATGAACTGGTCTTCGGAATTAGGGGAATTTGGGGGTGTCCCCACTAGCCAGGGTAGGGGCTGGCCTTTCTCCCTTCTCCCACCAACAATAAGCTGATGACCCGGAAGAGTTCGTGATTCAAGGAGAAATGTGAGATTCAGTGTCTCACTTACATGCCTACAGAAAGGTACAGAACCACATCACAACTCCCAGACTGTAAAGGGAACAGGACTTTAATACAATATTCAAATATGGCATTTATTGTTTACAACAAATAACTTCTGTGCCTCCCCATTTGGTGAATAGTTGCTGGGGTAGAGATGTCAGGGAGCTGAGGTGGGTGTGTCCCCTCTCTCTTGGGCATCAGGGGTCGCAGGAATCAGCTTACAATGCTCCCCTTCCCCTCAGGAGGGAGGAGCTGGCCCAGTGCATCCCAAGCATCCCAGCTGTGTCCCCGCTGCTGAGGATGGGGCTGTGATCGGCCACTGGTACGGGGGTTGGTGTTGGGGCCTGGGGACCGAGTAGAAGAGTCGGGTTATCTTGGTGGCCTGGAAGAATCATGGCCCCCACCCTGTCCCCACTGCACTGGGTGCTCCTGACCCTGTGCTCAGTGCTGTCAGCCACCAGTACCCCATTTGTCCCTGCCACGCGAGCGATCATTTAGTATCACCTATTTCACAGAGGGGGAAATGGAGTCTCAGGAAGCTGAAGAGAGTCACCCCAATCACAGGACTGCTCAGTAGTGGAGTTGGGATCCCATTGCCAGCTGTTCGACTACCCAAGGCCATGCTTAGCTCGAAGCCTAACTGAACCCATAGGAGTCAGTCACCCCGGCCCAGACACTCACTCACCCCTTACCTTGATGATGGCGGGTTCTTCTTGGCCTTGAGTATTCTGCTGGCCAACTAGGTCTGGGGGTTCAGCTGGCAGGACAGGCTGTAGCTCCAGGACAGAGAGGCTCCTGTGAACCTAAGAGAAACCACACCTCAAGTGTCCCCTCACTGCCTGCCCAGCAGCTGGAGTCTGAGTGTCCCAGAGGTCGCCATGCAACAAGGCCTGGGGCTGAGTGGGGGGCCACGGAGACAGGATCTCTGGACTGGCCAACAGGGAGAGTCCACCCCTGCCCTCACCCAACTCCTGCCCGGCCTCACCTATCACTCTCGTTGAGCAGCTCCATGTCCTGGAACCAGGCCCCAAATCGCTCCTCAGGCTCTAGGTTGTAATACTTTGTGGCCACCTGGAGCAGCAGGATCTCCCTCATGACTGGCTATTCCTGGGACCAGAGGGAAGGAGAGGCTGCAGTTAGGGCCTGGGTGAGGGATGCTGCATGGGCCTTGTCGGGTGTCAGGGGTGGGGCAGGGACCAGTCCTGGGAACTGTCCTTCCCTCCAGTTCCTACCAGGTTTTACCTGTTCTCAGAATGGGAATAAGCAGTGCCTCCTCCAGGATTTTTTCATTGATGCCATCCTCCCCTCAACCCACCTGCCAACTGGATGGGTCTCCCACTTCTTTGTTATCAAACTCTTCTACTCAATGTAAGATACAGGGGGTGGAGCCAGGGACTGTTCTGCCCAGAGGGTCTCTGAATTCCTCCTCCTTCCCCTCTCCTGAAGGGGGTGGGGCAGCTGTTCACTTCAGTCCTCTTCTCAGGTTGATCTCATTCTCCTGGAAGGCAGACAGCCAGAGTCCATCAGACAGAGCCCCCTAGCCTGAATAGCCCCCTATGCCTACACCTTCTCATGTTGCACTACTGCCAGGTCCCCAGAGGGGGCCGGGCATGCAGAGAAAACAGGACTTGGACCTAGGCCTGGCTCTGAGCTCCAGAGAAGGAGGACATGGGGGAGAGGCTGAGGGACCTGGCAGCATAACCCTCTCTGATGACAGACTTGGAGGCTGAGGCCTCAGGCAGAGGGGACTGCTCAGCCACTTATGTGCTGCCTTGACTTGGCGGGGCCCGAATCCTCTCTCCCTCCACGGGCAGCATGGGAGGGAGAGGCTGAGTCCAGCTCAGATAAAACCTCACGCAGCTGTGCCGTCAGGCAGCTCTGAGCTTCCCCAGCCTGGGGAACCGGAATGGGTGTCTCAGGTGGAACCTCTGTTCACTCATCCCTAAGATGTGCCTGATGCCCCAGCTCCCGGAGGCGGCTGTGAGGCTCTCAGGAGAGATGTGCCAAGTGCTGAGAGCTCAGAGCACAGTTCGGGGGCTCCCACATCCCAATGCTCAGGATCCTGGGCCTCAATGCCTGGTCCTCAGGTGCACCCACCTCGAGATTATCACCCATCAGCAGGTGCAGCATCAGCAGGTGACCAAGGAAAGTGCCAATATAGGGGATGACACTCTGTGACATCAGAGTGTGGGTGGGATGAAGCTTTGCTCCCAAGCCGGCCCCCTGCAAACCCTCCCCTGAAAAGTCCTCACTCTCAGCCTCCTGGCCCACACCAGAGTTCGCACTGGGAGCAGCCTAGGACCCTTAGCAGCCTCCCCTCAATTCCTCCTCCCTTCACACCCCAAGAACACCACACTCCTCCTCCTCACCTCCCAGGGCAGGCTTCTGGAAAATCACAGGGTACGCGGTCCCTGGTCCTCCCCACAACAACCCATCCTGCACCTGATCTCCCAGGCTCTCCTCCTGGTCACTTCTACTGGGGGATTCAGGCACTGTGGCAGCAAGAGGAAGGGCCATCCTCTCTTGATTTGAGGCCTCCAGCTGGGAGGGCAGAGCCCCTCCCCCACAGGCACACTCACCTGCTGCTGCTGCTGTTTCTCCTGCACTCTATGGGGGCTGATCTGCCGGGGGGGGGGGCAAACGTGGAGGGTCCCTCCTGCCAGGATCGAGGAGAGTGTCAACGAGCCATACTACCCTCACCCCATTTCTCTCTAGCACCACTGGCCTCCGAACCTGGACATCTGACTCGAGTCAACTGGTACCAATGCCAATACATCATCCAAGGTGTTGTGATTCTAGAACAAGCCCAGCTCCAACTCTCACTCTGTGTGTGAGCTTGGGCTTTCTGTCTGGCCTCCCTGAGCCTGTTTGCTCATATGGAAGGTGTGAGAACTCCAGCTACCTC